>NC_088614.1:19457500-19727500 GCF_036013475.1 Columba livia
GGTCTCGTGTGTGCCCGTGAGCAAAGGGGACGCGTGCGGGGACAGGGTGGTGTGGGCAGCCTGCAGGCGGGGGAGGGATGTTCTGCCCCCTTTGCGCGTTTCCTTTGTCATCTATGGATGCTCGGAGCTCTGGGGCCTCACATACTTGTGATTAAAATGTACAGCCCTCTAAACGCTCGCTGCTAATCCGGAGGTAGCTGAGTGACTCGAGGGATTAGAAAACAGATTTAAGAGTGACTTGCATAGCCACAGTGCTGGTTTGCAGCTTACTCGAATTCCACAGAAATTAGTGAAATGGTTGAGTTCATAGGCTGAGTTCAGTTCTCCCGTTTTGGTGGGAAGAGCAAGGAGGGTCCCGTATCAGCCTTTATGCCAAGATTTCTGAAATACAAACACTGAGAATATTTTGCACGAAAATAAGTCAAAGTCAAGATCAAATAGATCTTCAGAAAGCTGTAGAAGAATGTTTTGTGGAACTGCCTCAAAATACTTCAGTGATGTTGTTCATCCAATTATAAAAGTCCTGGCCGTATGAGTCAGTGTTAGGCTTCAAATTTCTCCAGAAAGCTGGAAAGTATTGTGATCTGGGGTTTTAGATAAGCTTATCTCTATAGGGGCAGGGAGGGGGGTACTAACGAGTTTGAGTCAGAAGAAAATAGGTTATGCACATCCTGGGGTTTTTTGTGCATTTCTCCTATTCATCTGACTGTCAGTTTGCTAAATGTTAATCGTCTTCTGCAGGATAAGAATCAGCGTGTTTTCAACTCCTAATATTTGACCTTTTAAACATTCAGTGTTTTTGATTCAGGATATACTCATTATCTCTCGTCTTCTCAAGTAAGATTGAAAATGCAGAAAACTAATTAGAGAACAGATCAATAATGTCAGAGTTTCACTCAACTAGCATACATTATAAAATACCGAGTTACCTAAATCACTATGGGTGATGGTTTTCTGGGAGACACGGGAGGTGAGAGAAGAGAATTGCTAGTGAAAATGACTAATAAAAGGAGAGAGAATTTTCTGTTACAGGCCAGGCTGTAACCTGGGCTTCAGAATGAGATGGTAGGTAACAGAGAAATGCGGTATGAGAAGAGACATGACATCTTGTAAGGTGAGGCCCCTCAGGAAAGGATTTTCCTGTGATTTCTGAGAGATTAGGGATTCCAACCCAGGAAAATGGTGGATGATTTTAAAGACAAGAGGTCATTTATGGTTGGTATTGGATTATCATGCTACAAATCGCGATTCCTGCTCTATGTGTCTCTGAGCTGTCGGACAGGTGGTTCAATTTGCTGTGCTGTTCCTTTTCTTATCTGTAAAGAATGAGAGTGAATCCCTTCTCCTACTCCTGTGTGTCTGCTCAGAGGATCACCGAACCTGTGCCTTGCTGTGCAGCTGTTCACTGGCTGACCTCGCATCTGGAACTCCTGGATGCCTCCATATAGAAATCATCATATCGTCCTCTTGCCATGTTCAGCTCAGAGGGTTGTCACTAGCGATTATATTCGGCGTTATGTGTGAGGATGCCAAGACCCCCAGGCTATGCAGGGTCAACTCATTATTCTACTGTAAATAAAACCCGAGCACTGATTACTGGTACTTACGTAATAACAATCAGCATTTCTGGTTGGAATGAACAGAAATATTTTCATCCATGGATGATTTTACTGGTCATGCATGCAGTTTACTAACAATGTATTTTGGCTGCAGATATAAGTAAGAATCCGCTGAATTCCATCACTTGTTATTTTTAGAATGGCAGTGCCATTTCTTGCTTCTGGGCATATCCGTGTAACTCTGCCAGCTCCGGCGGAATAATGGGGTTGCAACAGGAGGCAGAATTTGGGTACCAGAAGTCTGTCTTCTGTTTGTTAGTGTGTTAAGAGTAAAACAAAACCCAGGGCTGTAAAAGGGTGGCCTGTTAGTGTGACTCATAGCTATTCCTGCATTTTGAATAATCAGTAATAATTATTAATAAGAGGTAAACCAGGTTTGCGTTACGAAGCAGCATTTGTTACACCAGCTTGCAGCTGTAAGAAAAGATGACTGCGTAGTGACGTGGTATAACGGCACGCTGTATTGGGACCCACTACACCAGATCCTTCTGTACTCATGCTGCAAGAACCTCAACAATAAAGCCGTATCTGAGTACCAGAGGAGCCAGGTAGTTTGGCATTGTGGGCCAGCATCCTGCTTGGTGCGGGTGCTGCAGGGCCTCCTCCAGGAGGTGCAGAGCAGAGAACGAGAAATACTTCTCATGTGCTCTTTGAATAATTGGGTTTGGTGGTCCTTGTAAATTAATGCCATTTCCATTAAATTATATTGCCATTGTTAAAAGAGCAAAACCAACTCTTTTCCAACACAATCCTTGATAGATTAAATTAATATTATCCCTACGGTTGCTTTGTCTTCAGCATATACTTTGGATTCGAGTGTATTTTTCTTGTGGCTGAACTGCATTGCACTGTAAAGAAAGGAGCTTGGGAAGTCCTTGTACGTGTTTGGTCTTGGATTTTGCTGTCTCATGAGTGAACTGGAAGTTGTAAAGTCTGTCAACCAATTCCTATGTCGGTGAACTAACACATCAATGTGTTTGCAGGGTCAAGCTGTTGCTCAGCTCTGTTCAACTATTCCCAATGTCACTGTTTTTGGAACAGCGTCTTCTTTCAAACATGAGGCAATCAAAGACTCAGTAACTCACCTGTTTGACAGAAATGCAGACTATGTTCAAGAAGTAAAAAGGTAATATTTTCTTATCCTGAGTAAGGGTTGTATAGTATCTGGCAAAATACTATGAAAGACACCAGGCTGATCATATTTATGGGAAGAGATTACATTTTTGAGTTTGGGAACTGTAGTTTATTCCAGATATTCCATCTGCCCGCTACAAGGGTCAGGACAACAAGCATCTTCCTATTTCTTCATAAGCAACATGAGCTTTGTTAGCCCATGTTCGTACTTGGACATCTATTACAAGCAAAGTACATTAAGTGAAAAAGAATAAAGGATGTACTTAGCTATGATCTGCATATGTGGTAGCTCGCTGTAACGCACCAAGACTCTTCAGTAAGTTATCCAGGTTTTGGAGTTCTCCGGTGTTTTTCCATCTGCCTGGGTTTTTATCTGCTGCCGGGGATTGATATCGGAGCACATGATGTCTGTTTCAACTCCAGATCCTTAGATTTTGTTTGTTTGCATTCAGATTAGAATCATCCTGTTGCCTTTTGAAGTCATCGTGTGTGTTTCTATTCACATGCTTTCAAACACTTTGTTTCCCAGTTTGTCTAACTGTTTTTAGATATAGATGTTGACGCAGGTGCTAAATTTTAGAATTGATAAAAAAATCAGGAAAAACTGTCTTTTTGATTTTACTTGTCAGACAGATAAGAATAATGTTTTCCCTTCGTCTTGTGTCTGTCAAAATACCAGGTGACGTAGCTGAGTCTAAACCAAGAACCTCCTGAAAGCAGCACCCCAGGGTAGCACAGTTGACGGGCTTCCTGTCAAACTTACACACTCCTCAGGGTGACAGGCCAGGTCTTGGAAGGTCTCTCGGTCCGAGGTCTCCAGCCCTCTGAAAGGGCCTTCTGGGCACCGCAGACCATTGAGCGGTTAGCAGAGCAGGCTGGTGTTGGAGGAGAAAGCAGCGTGTCCTGCTGCTCTTTGCGGAGCACTCCAAGGGCTTAGAGAACCCTTGAAATGATCCATCACAAAGAAAGTTTTATATCAAAGGAAAATTGTTCCAGATGGGAAGTTTTACCAAACAAGAGAGCACTTGTCCAGCAGGTGACACCCCTGCCATTTTCTTACAGCTCAGAAGAATTGCAGCACGTTTCTCCTGCCCTTTGATAGACTTTCTCGGGGGGAACTATACACACCTAAGTGTTTTGTTGCCCCTGGAAATCTGCTGTAGTGAGAAGAAGGCTGAATTGTAGCAATCCTCACTTTACAAACATTGTTTTGGCAAGAAAGAACACTTGAAAACTTTAATCAGAGTTCAGCGCCAACCTTAATCCCAACTCTTGGCAGGGGTGGCGGATCTGACCCAAGCGGTATGTGATGTGGGTGCAGATAGAACAGAAAGTGGTGTTTAAAGAAAGGAATAAAGCTCCTTTAACTTCTGATGGGTTTATGATTACTCATAGTGTTGGCTGCTTCTGCCCTTCACCAGGACAGTTCTTCCTGGGGCAGTTCCCTGACAGCAGCCCTGGCGCTGGGTGACAGACCGTAGCGACTGAAACCACAAGGAGACTGGTTATGAAGGGGTGGAATTCTGCTCTGTTAAGTCTGTTCAAATCCCTTTTGGTGATCCTGCATTTTCACCTATTTTTTCACTTCTCAATAGACCAATGAGGCAGAGGACCAGTGGGTACAAAAGATAAAATGTAGATGCAACGAGCTAGTTTGTTCTTCTTTCCTGGTGTAGAGGTGTGTGGTGGTAGCACAATTGATAGTCCTTTTTGCAAGCTAGAACTGGCACCCTGTAGATGTTAGGAAGATGTTACCGATCAGCCCGTGTCACGCTGGCTGACTGGTCCTCTGCATCCTGTTGTACAGTGACATTTCTTTCTTGCTTTTTAGAATCTCGACAGATGGAGTGGATATTGTTTTGGACTGTCTGTGTGGAGAAAATACTGGGAAAGGCCTCAGTCTTCTCAAACCACTTGGGACTTATATTTTATACGGTAAGTGGAAAAAGCCAGGTACATTTTTCAAAACTAAAGCTTTTCAAAGCTTAAAATCTCTTAAAATCCCCTCTTAAAATCTTTGGGAAATGGAGGCCGCCACATTATACTTTTTCAGTTTGGCCATTTCCAATCAAGGATTTTACTGAAGCCAAGCATGAACTAAGTTATCGAGAAACAATACGTAATACAAGGGCAATTTTAAAAATTAAAAAAAAAAAAAAAAAAATTCAGAAGTGAAACTGAACATACATTCCAGATTGTTAAACATTTCTGGGTGACACAGGAGAAGTGTAGGAGAAAGCGTGGATCTCTCATTCTACACACCATGGGAATCCCAGCGTGGCCAAGGAAACTGTGCTCTAGTTCTACAGATACAGTGAAAGGACACCTAGTGCTGATCGCTGCTAAATAACTGTGTGTCAGAGACAAATGGCATTGTACTGCAGAGAAGGAGAGAGCTATAGGAGAGTGTTGGTGTCAGGGTGCCTAGTAGCACTTAACCCGTTACTGGTTTTGGAAGATTTGACAGATTTCTGTTGTCATCTCACAATACCTATAATCTTGTAGGGCTCCGTCAGCTTGGCCTCTTTGTTATTTATTCCCAGAGTATAAGGACATCTACCAATCCCTTTTAAACCTGGGGAGGATGTTTTTTTCTTAAATATGAATAATGGAAATGATTTGATGTATAATAAATGGTCTGCTTGTCAGCATGTAATAAGTTGTGTGTGAATGTCCTCATCTTTTACAGGTTCATCTAACATGGTTACTGGGGAGACAAAAAGCTTCTTCAGTTTTGCAAAATCAGTAAGTGTCCCAGTGCTGCGCTTCTGCTCTTTCCTCTAACCTCAGTCTTTTCTGTAGCATTTTCATCTTCGTACTCACCCATCTCTACTAAGTTGTTACTTCTGATGTTCCTGAAGAGAGCGTTTCTCTGACTGCAGTGTGGCCTGAGGTTTTCTTGTGGTACAAGAGCTGGGCAGGAGCTGGATCTGTGTGCAGTGCACATAGGAATTGTTTGCTGTCGGACGTATATCTCTTAGCCGAGTTTGAAGTTTGATTGCATTACTTATTTACTTATGGCAGAGTATCATATCCGTAGATATGGATAACTATACCCTGTAGGCCCCTCATATCTGTCAGGACAGTGCAATGAATTAAAGGAGATATTAAAGGGATATATCTCTTCAGATGGTGCTTGTGTCCAGTTGTCTTCAGCTTTTCAGAAGTTCCGTATGGAAACGCGTTTTTCACTTCTCCATGTTCATGTCAACTAACATCAGAGACGATGATGTTGCCTTTGTTTCCTAATTGATGATGTCAACAAGCCCCAAATTCAAATGTTCTTTTTTTTCTTCAGCTTCCTACAACCCCAAAATTCTGCTCAGAAATCACGGCTGTAGCAAGAAGCTATTCTGTGCCTCCCACGTTTTCTTAATGGTTGTAGCAACACAATCGTTGTTATTGTTGTGCATTTGTGAACTAAAACAACATAATCTTTACTATGCATCTTTTTTACTGTTTGTATTAACATATCCAGATGGGTGTAATTTGCAGGCAAGGTTGGCCCAACAAAATCAGTTTCAACTGAAGTGTTTTTCAGATAGTACTGGTATTTATTGACTGCATAAATACTAAATTGGATCAGTTTTAAAAATAAAAGTATAACCAATTTCTTTATGTAATTATACTGTAAAATTAACTCATAAAAATTGTATGCAAATTTTAATTAAAAATTGACCCATTCAAATAAAATTTCCGAGGAAGTGAGATCTCGGTCTCAAGGATGCTCTTAGGCTAAATGAGATAAAATAATTTCATTAGACATTATGCAGCTTGTTCAAATATCACAAACAATAATGGTTGAAAAGTAAATGGAAGCTTCTGAGCAGGGTGTAGTTGCCTTGGTTTTGAGCAGCAGGGAGAAGAAGGGAGGTCCAAGTTCTTCACTTCTAGAGCCATGTCCTAAACCCAGATCTGTTGCTGTTCTAACACGCAAATCTTATGCAACACAGGGTTGTGTTCTCTGTCCCCACGTCAGTCAGCTGTATACATTTTGTCTTTTCCTAAATACAGTCCCTAGTGCTTCTCTTGGCTGGTGCTTCAGCTCTGCCAGATGAGTCGTGTGTCACATCTGCCCCGACAGTTCCCTTGTCAACTTTTCTGTTCACTTCTTGAAAGACGTTTCTCTAACCCTGTTGTTTATTGCTTTCCAGTGGTGGCAGGTTGAGAAAGTAAATCCTATCAAGCTGTACGAGGAGAACAAAGTCATTGCTGGATTTTCCCTGTTGAATCTACTTTTTAAACAGAATCGAGGTGGTCTGATCAAGGGTGTGATGGACAAACTCCTAAATCTCTATACCACTAAGAAGATCAAGCCTGTGGTTGATTCGTTATGGGCTTTGGAAGAGGTAGGAGCAAAATTTCTTTCCTTTTTTCTGAAATATATGGAGTGTTAGATGTAAGATTAGATTTAAATATGTTTTATGGTTGTTAATGTAATCTCCTTTTTAGCTTGTGCACAAGTCATCTCCAAAGCCCTTGCTATTCAAAAACTCCATGATGCAGAGTTATCCACATGTTTCTCTAATATTTCTGGAGTTTAGAATGCTCTGTGCAAAGCTCTTGAAAATACTACTAATAATCTTGCCTTTTCAATCTTAGACAACTGTTTCTGTTTCCTAAGTGCATGAAACATGTGACTAACAAGCGCAGCCTGAAACGCAGACATTATAGTTGAAAACAACTTAAAACCTATTCTGAGCAAAAGATCTAATATGTAAGCTTTAGTTTCAGTGTTATATGTGTGCTAGCAAACCTTGGAAGCCTGGAGGTTTTCAGGAAGTTACTGAAAACACATTGCAGGCAGTCAAATCAGGAATCACTTTGAAAGCAAGTTACATTTGTGGAGTATGGGGGTTTTGGCTCTTTTTTCTTTCTAATTGCTCAGCTCTCATTAAAAATCTGTAAAGAGGCTGACCTGATCATAGCCTGGGCAATTACAAGCTTCTTGACCAAAACACTGTTTCCTAAGACCTTTTTACTTAAGATGCTAATAAATGAATGCAAGTATTTTTGGACATGTGAACAGACAAGACATGAATGTATATAGACTCTGCATGATTATAGTAGCACCGTCAGATTAATATTTGTGGTTTAGGTGTTTGTGAAGCGCGCTGAGCCTGAGACGACTGAAGATGCACCATCTGCTAAGAGCTCTGCTGAGTGTGAATAGAGCTCTGCTGAACGTGAATTGCGGTCCTATCATTGTGTGGTTGCTATTCAGAAGGTGCTGCCACAAAATTCAGCCTGTGTTCGAACACATTAGCTGGTATTAAGCACGGATCCATGACGCAGTAATAACCGTCAGGCTTAATACACTAATAATATGTATTTTATTAAGATTTTGAATGCCCTGCGGGCAGGGTTTTGAGCTCAGCTTGTTGTTCATTATTCAAGTGGCGTTAAAGCAGCACCGTTGCCACGGACACAAGTGGGATAACTTGAGTTGTGTGGTGAGACTCCACAGCCTGGGCCAGTTCTAGGAGAGGGATGCATTGCATGTTCACTGGGGCTTGCACGTGCCTGGGCCAGGTTATAGGACAAGGCTTGTTCTGCCTCAGGTTGCGCTGCTGTGGGAACTATATGTCTCTTTATGCTATCCCTATATCTGCCCCAGCGTCCCCCACCGTGCTGCTTCGTGGGGTACAGCAGATGCAAACGGTCCAGTGCGATGTGGGCTCCGTTTTTTCCTTTCCAGCAAAAGAGAGAGGAATGACAACTTCTTCATGTTCTCTCAATGGCCACCTGAGGCCACACTGTCACCGGTGGCAACTGGGTGGGACCCCACGCTGTCACTGGTGGCAACTGGGTGGGACCCTGGGGTTTTAGCAGCCAGGGGTGCATCCGCTGCCCCAGGGAAGTCAGATGTTGTGATAAAGAGCAGCTGGCTCAGGCTGTTCTCTGCTGCTGTCTGAAAGGAGAGCACTTTGAAGAGCAGTGTAAAATGGAAATGGGATCAGATTTAGGTTTTTGATGTGTATTTAGTTATTTAATGAGCTTACAAAATATTTTAAAAATGTAAGGTGCACTAGTCTCTAGATACGTCATTATGCAATTTCTTTGCTCATGTAAATATGCACTTCTTTTTGTGTATTGGTGAGTAAGAAAAGTATAATTAAAATAGTAACAATAGCTTAAAAAATCTTGATCAAGGACATAGCATGAAAAATTACATGTGGCAAGCTGATCTTAATAGTCAAGATGATGGGAATTTGTTGGGAGACTTCTGTTTGATAACATTTCATCTAACATTTGGCAGTAACATGCACCATCCCTACCGTTAGATTGTGAAATATGTAAATACATCTGTTAAAAAGCGCAGTCTAGAAAAGTACAGCTCATTTATCATGCCTGCTCACTTGCCGTGAGCTATCTGGTAATTTGCAAAGGAGATGTCTGGCTACTATCTGCAGGGATGTAACGGTGCTAGAGATGTCCCAGCCGATTGCCAAGGATGACTGAAATATTACTCATTCAGGGCATTGTCATTTGGGGGATATATTTTTGTGGATATAAAAATAACTTAGGGCTGACTCTCAGGTTGATATGATACACAGAAAAATGTGTCATAGCTGAGGACTAAGCGGAACCAGACTGAAGAAACGTTGGTTTGTATTTTTGTTCTTTTTTGGGAGATTTTTAACTCCGTAGCACTAACACCTTATTCCTTCAGAGCCTGACATCTGATTGCTTTCATTGCCTATCGAGTGAGCCTGATTTTCTCCAAATATCCGCTTTCATTTAACCATTCTCAGTAGGCTTCACTGGAGACTGAACCAATATGACCAGTTTTTACCACTGATATTTCCTGAGGAAATTTCCTGACCCATAAGATTACTGAGAATAAATATGTTTAACTAGAGAGTGGCAGAAAGGTGGACTCTCTGTGTGGCATTTGAAAAGGAATGATTGAATAGTTTCCTATGGAAGAATATCACCCTCTCCAGAGGCTCATGGGAGAATCCATTTGTCCTCTGACTAGTCATTGTGCCATAGAGCTGAGCTTGAATCCATTACTAGAAATTGTGCCATAGAGCTGAGCTTGAATCCAGCAAGTGACATTCAAAGTGAAACCTGGTTTTCTTCCAAAACTGTGTTACAGCACAATTTTTTTTTCAACCGTGTATCAGTTGCAACAGCCATCTGAGTATCGGAGCTGAAAAGCATCTTTGGAGCCTTAGAAGATGAGGAGTTACATCTATGGTGGTATCGCCTTTTGCTGCTTAGGGCTGGGTGGACAGGACCACTTCCTGCATGATGACCCCCAGATTGAGGGCTTTACGATCTAGTGCTTTTGAGAACAGCCAGAGAAAGGTTTTGTGTCTGATTTAACAGGTCTCTGTGAACTGTGTAAAAAAGATTGCATTGTTCTGAAAGCCTAGTATGGTTCCTTGAGCAGCACCTAATACTTTCTGCAGGAGTACACCGTTTGAATGTAAAAGAATATATTGAGTAGATAGTATTGTAATTGCACTGAGATTTTGCATTTTAAAATGATTCTAGTGACAGCAGTACAGGGTTTAGAGAAGGTTATTAGATTCCCATTTGTCTGTCGTGTTGTAGTGTGTGTTAAGTGATGTCTAGCTGATTGTCAAATAATATTCAAGATAGACAGACTTAGCTGGATTCTGTTCCTGTTGAACAGTGAAGGTTTGTCTGAGTGTCAAAGAGACTATTCGGGTTAGGATATAATCCCTTCCAGTGTTCTGATTTCTCTGTTTTAGGGCCGCATGCAAAGGCCATGGAAGTCAGTGGAAGGACTCCCAGTTTCTCTGGCCTTTGTTTCAGGATGACAATGCTCTGCCTCTTCAGAGCAGTCTGCTTAACTTACTGGTCGACCAAACAGAGAGTGGGACAGAATTTATTCTGGGTGGAAACTTAGAGGTGACTCAGTTTTCTTCAGTGCATCAGACTATTGCTGACACAAGGGGGTCAGGATCTAGACTACTGCTATGGAGCAAAACTACTTCTTGTATTATCTGTTGGCTTGGGAGGGTAATTTTTATCTCAGCTTTACATCCATAAATCCTTATAAAGTCAAGTCTGTTCTCAAGCTGGCCATTAGAGCCATTTTATGGTGTTAATGCAAGAAGGATTCAGCTAAGAGAGACAGTAACAAAATCTGTAGATACTTTAAAAATGTAATTCTAACTGGGGAATTCTTCATCATGAGATGAGTGAAGTCATACCATAAATTAGCTGCTCTTGAGATGTCTCGCTATTTTGCAGCTATTTGTTTATGCATTTGAGTGTTTAAAAGATGACATAATTTGTACATGGTGCGTGCTTACAATACTGTTCTGTAGTAAAAAGCTGATTGTTTGGTAAGATTGCATTTCACTACAAATAGTACAGTTTGAAATAGAATCACTATTCAGTGAATATTTGTTGAGCTTTGTGATTGTTTCTTTGTTAGTAACTACTTATCTATTCCTTAATTTGCAGTTAATCACTCTTCTTCGTTCTGATTAACTTGTAGTGTACGTTTATGCATTAGCATTCTCCTCAGGGTCTGTGAATCTTTGGCTTTACACCGTAGACAATTCTAGATTATTAAGCAGGATAAAAATGGAAGGTTCTCAAAAAATCCGGAGTGTTGAATAAAAATGCATGTGTTGCACCTTTCTATTCTGTTTCTTCAGCTTTTTGTAATCGCAAAAGAAAATATATACTCACAATAGAATGGGTTATTGACACAAAAGTTACATGCGTCTTTGTTGGTGACTTACAGCAGTTAAAAGTAGCACTTGAGAGCGTGTAAACCAAAACTCACCAATTCTTGCACATGAACTGCCAGTCAGGAAGGTGACTGCAAACCATGGCCCATGTCATCCGAATATCTGCATGCCCCTTTCCCTCATGCTGTTCAAAAACAACTCTGTGTGTCAGAATGTTTTCAGACTTGGGCTATTTTGGTCCATTTGGGTGACCGGTGAGATCATGGACAATCGTCCTGACTGCAGATCTGTTTTCTGGACCAAAGGATTCATTATGTCTTGTCTCTCAAACGATTCAAGGAGTGCACTGTAGCATAGTAGTAATGGTATCCAGGACCTGTAGGGCCAGGAAGAATCATGAAGATACTGAAACCTGTGGAATGGAGTTGCTACTTACTCTTAAAAAGAAAGGGGGTAATGTGATACCAATATGACAAGGTCAGGCCAGTACCTTACAGTAAGCACTGAACATCACCCTGTGTCGTTGGCTTGCAGTGATAATGTAATCATGTCTGTATCAACTCCGTACTTCACAAATCAGAATGCAGCAGCTGTAGCCAGATCCAGCAATACGCTTTGCCACTCGGCTGTGATTGAAATCAGTGGAATCAAGGCACTAAATACACTTATGGTCAAGCCTTGTGGATCTTGATAGAGGTATCAGAGGACTCTGATGACTCTGCGTGTGGTCAGTGCATAGACTGTTTTTGACTGGAAAGAGCCCTGCTCCTTTATTTAGTTTGTAAAGATCAATGCATCATCAGTCACAGGGTGGTTTGGTTTTTTTTTGGCTGCATCATTATGAGACATGTTGCAGGTCTAGCTGCAAATATGATTTTCATATAAGTGAGATTCCTTTGTCTTGAAGCCAGAGCTTTTCTTTATAGCAAACTGCTAAGGAAAAATCAAGCTGTGTTTAAGAACCTGAACCTGAAAGGAGTGCGGTGCAACTGATGACATTATGGTATCATTATGGAATACCTGCTGATACCATAATTTCCTTTAAAAGAAACATTTTCTCATAAGTTGCTGTTCTCACGTACTTTCTGTGCTCTGCATTAGTTTTCAATATTATCAGCATGCAGACACCTTGCAGCTGAGATCCCGGTGCTACCAAGTACCAATCCAGTGATGGGAACCGGAGGAAGAACATTCCCATGCAGGATTTGTAGCGTGTTTTGGGGAGGGCAAAGCCACCACGATGTGTCTGTTTTAAGCACTGCTCTGTGGCTTCAAAGGATTCAGGTACTCTCAACCTGGTTTTTTTATCCACTGGACTCATCCTCTGGTATAAATTATCATATCAGCGTATGCTTTATATATCAATTATATCAACATTTGGGGGCAAGGAGAGAGGAAATCTGTCGTCTGTGGTAGCTGAATAATAACACTGACCCCCCTAAAGCAGAGACTTCATTTCATCAAAAGCTATTCTTGCCCTTTACTGATCCAACCTTTAGGGCAAAGAGCCTTTCATCTGTCACTATAGTAAGATGTAGAGAAAATTGACCCCTTAGTTACTTTTAACATAGTAAGAGGGTAATCTAATAATATCAGATCAGGCTGCTACCTTGTTATGAATGCTAAATGCCATCTTGTGTCTTTTAGTGTGTGTGTGATAATGTAATAATGGCATGTGCAGGTTTTTCTCCCTGTTTTGGTTTAATGAGATTATTCAGCTGAAGGAATGACACCTGTTTTGAAGTCAAGTGACTTCTGTAGTATTTAAAACCTGCATTTGTTCTTCAAAATACTCAAGTAACATGATAAAAGTGGAAGTTAATTTATAACCGAAGTACTAACCCACCTTGAAATACAGAAAATAATAATTGTTCCCTAACAATAAAACCATTTACTTTGCAGTGTTATATTGTAGCAAGAGGGAAAAGTAACTCCTATGAAAACGCCCCCGAACATGCTGGTGTCCCCTTTGCTGTGATTGCTCCTCTGGTGTCTCTGTGCGGGATCTGCTGGCTCTGATGCTGCAGATGTTTCTGTGACAGTACTGGATTTGCAGCTGTCCATGAACCACTCTGCATAGATACTGTCCTGTGATGCTGCCACAGAACAGTCTTTGTTCATCCGATGTCTGAGATCCTGTTCCCTTTGACTGTATAAAATGAACATCTATAGTTCAAAGTAAACGTAGCTGTTGTATCTGTACCTCACCGTTGTTTCTTTGCATACAAACAAGTTTAATACAAGCTCCGTGCAGCTGTCAAAGCTCAGAGAAATGCAAGGAGCTGTGTCTTACCGATGTAGCAGGTTTCACAAGAGAGAGGTGGGGGAAGCAGACTGAGAAGCAACACCTGCATAATTCAGGGTAGCTTGCTTCTGTGTTAACATTCAGATGATACGCAGTTACAGGCCAATATATTTCCCCTCTAAAACATTGTGCATACCTGATTATGGGATCCTCCCTGCTCTTACATGAATTATTAAATTCCTACTAAATGCCTATATAACTTAATTTACATTTCTTCCCCACTGAATGCTGTTTAACAGGACTTCATATCACATCATAATTCTACCCTTCCTACCTTTGTCAGCAAGTGAGGGCATAACCCAGTGATGATGACAGCGATGATGGCAATGTAGCAAGATGATGATTCTATTAAAAGAGTGAGATAGAAGAAGCAAGACAAGACGGGGATGTAGGTGCTGTAGCTATATAATAAGCCCTCAGATACATGACATTAGCTGTGATTATTTAGCCAGATCACGTTGGGTAGATGAGCTGTTTTAAGAATCTCAGACTTCACCAGTTAATTCTTTTAAGTATGTAAGCAAAGTCAATTATTTTCAATTATTCATAAACACCGCATAAAATTCAAGCTACATTAATGAATTTAATTAAACAAGTAAATTATTTCAGCTCTGTGCTTTCATTTATTTTATCATCTTTTTGGCTTCTGAAATTGAGCTTGTTATATCTAGCCTGCCAGTTGAATACCTGTGTTTAAACTAATTTGTCTTTAGAATGTTCCTTTGTGCATGCTAAGAATATTCACGCTATCATACTCGTTTAATAGACATGGAAAAGTATTTGGCAATATTTCTGATGAACATTGTGGGGTGCGAATGTTGCTGTTACAAAGGTTAGAAACTGACTAGCGTGAGACTAAACCTCTCTCAATTAACATAAATCAAGCCTGCAGCTACAGCGCTTTTCTGATCTACTTAGTAAGCACTCTGCTAAGAATTAATTAGTGATGGAGATGCATGGGCAGAAAATGCTTTTCTAGAAGGCGTGAGACGCTGAAGTGGGAAGTGACTCATGGTACGTGTTTGTGGGTCAGGGCAGATGGTCATTTCTGCTTGCCCTGGTGTGCCGCAGAGATAATCCCTGACTAACTGCAGGCCAGAGAAGAACAGCGTGGAGACTTGGCTCCTGGGGACTATGTGAGCGTGGGAGGAAACAGGCAGGAAAGTAATATAGGAAGCACTGAGAGATTCTGCTGAAGAAAGCGTGCACTGTTAAAGATAAACTAGTCACGTGCTTCCAGTTCATTAAATTAGCAACAGAACATTGTATATGGGAAAAACTGGTTTGTCATTTGTAAGAAAAAATAAGAATAAACCTGTTACATGGAGGAAGCTGCTGATTAATTACTGTGAAGAAACAGTATTTTACAAGAGTAGTCTTCTTACTGAAATATATTAGCTGGCTTTTGAGTCCTTAACGGGAACGCATTCCTTATGTATTGAACTGATATGGTGATACTGACCCTTGCAGAAAAGAACCAGACCCCTGGCCAGGGAAAGCTTGACCCAGGCAGAGGGGATATACTTCAGACACCTTTAAAAACACTAGTGTGGATGTTTAACTCCAGGACAGAGTATATTTCTTCAATATTTACCTTGAATGTTTGACTCTAACATGTTTTCGTACATTTCATTTTTACTGTTTGTGTCATCAAATTGAAGCTGTTCTCAAGAGTCAGGAAAATAGGGGTTTGTGGAGTCATTTCCCTATTAAAAAACAATTTCTAGGCTCTCAGGAAGCACCAGAGAACAAAAGCTACTTGCCTTTTTAGCCTTGATCCCAACATGCCTGAATTCCTTTTTATTTCTACCTGACAAGGCACTGAAACATCTGTCTCCTCCCACTCTTGCACGCAGGTTGATTCCATATATGCCAATACATTACATTCACCAGCAGAAATAATTTGAAATGGGTTCCAGCAGAAAATATATCTTGTGTTCCACAGAGCTGGTTGTACCACTAACTGTCGAGGACTTGTTAGGATTTGGAACAGTGAGTGTTTTCTGTCACTCACGGAAATAACTACTGAATGCCATAAGTGAAAAACACTAAATAGTCACCAAGGGAAAACTAGTAGAAGTTTTCAAGGACACGTTTAGATGCTATTTCCTTCTTGTGCTATGCGCTATTTGTGTGTGGAGCTTGAGTCCGAGAGCCTGCGAATGGAACCGAGGAGTCTCCTCTGTCTCAAAAGACTCGGCTCATGCTGCTTTGTTAATGGGTTGGCTGGTTGGGAAAGGGGCTGCCCCGTGTTCAGGGTGCACTGGCAGGGGCTGCTGACGTGAGCGATTCAGGGCATCGGGAAGGAGAAATCTGAAGTTTCTGTTAACGTTTCCTAGTGATTGTTTTCATTCTGTCAGAAATGTTTTTCAGTCTCAATTCAGATTTTAAAAGGCCTATTTTCCCAGGTGCTATGGATTTTAAAAAGCCTGAGATGGAAATAATGAAGTCTATTTGGTGATAGTGAGAGAGCTGCGAGATGTCATCCTGTATGTCAGGCACCATACAGAATACAAAACTCCTTCTGCCTTTGACGCTTTCCCATTTCCAGACTGGGAAGTGATCCATGATTATTTTTGGATGAGGTTTTGACCTCTGATTTGCAAAAAGTCAGGCTAGTTTGGTTGGTTTGTTTTTGTTTTCTGGCTATAATCTGTGATTCTAATACTTCATTAATCAATGAATGCCTAGAGAGCCATCCAAGGAGTCACTGAAAGAATCCAAAAGATTAGGAGGTAAGAATAAGGACAATATCTCTATTTAAATCTGGTCGGTCCATTTTGTCTAAAAGATGCTACACTGGCAGCACTGGTCCCTGTGGACCATCTTCCGTGGTGGACAGTGAGCAGGAAGTTTACTGGAGCAGAAGGGAATGAGATGCTTTCAGAGACTGCAAAATCACTGTGGTGAGAAACATCAACAGATACTGTGCCTTCTGCATTTCCACTGTATATTCTAGCTCACATTTTTCTGCTTTTGGGGATTTGGGGTGCTTGGCCTATGGAGAGAGAACACTGACATAAGCTTTTAGCTATAGTAGAAGGATGTTTAGCTCTCAGTAGACACAGAACTCTGGTAGATTATATGAGTTGAGCCTTTTTGGTTTTAGAAATACCTTTCCTTCAGGAATCTGCTCATCAGTGTATCTATGTAACTACAGCCAAAGAAAAAGTAAGTGATTAGTTCCATTAGCAAAACTGAGTTTGTCTCTCAGCAGCTAATCATGTTGATGGCTCGTTTTAGCAGACCGGTGGCATTTGTGGAGATCTCATGAGCAGTAGCACAAAATTCATCTCCTGGGTGGTTGGTTTTGGTTTTTGTTCCTGTTTTCATACTAGTATTGTATTTAGGTTACAAGTTTATTGCAAGGGTGACACAAGTTTTGTGTTCCATTTCATGCAACTTTGCCAATATAATAAAAAAAGGAATTATTATGGTCTTATCTACAAGGCTTATCGACAATTTTGTAGTTTTGTGTAGATAAACTTGTACATATTAACCAGATGATTTTATGACACTTCACGACATTAATGCATGCTGTGCTTAAGCTCTCCTTTTCTAAGTATAGTGGGGAACTTAAGTTGGAAACAAGTTTACTCTTCTGGTTTATATAATTTTACCCTGATCGAAATGCAATGATGATATCCAAAAGAACACTTTATTTTAGTGCATAACAATCATTAATCAAGGTAAATGTTCTCACCTAATGAAAATGGTTCATATGTTCTTTTCAATCATTTTAAACACAGATGAGTTTTAAAAGCAAAATTACTCTTGGGCATAAAGACATCTCTTAGCATAATATAATCCAAATTTAATGTGATAATGGAGAGTTTTATATGGTATTGCAGTTTAGTAATGATATTATTGCTCATTACAGATAATGATATAAATTAACACCAAGGCAGCAAAGCAGATACATGGTCGATACTAAAAGGTTCCTATCTATATTAGCCTGCTGTGAAAGATTGAACACAAAGATGTTTTGTAGGGCAAATCTGTATGTTATGATAACCAACTCAGGGAAAGCAATACTAAAAGGAAGCGGTATCGTTTAAGATTTTTCAAATGAACAACTGATTTTCTACTGTTCTGATTTTACTGAATATGTCAGTTTGAATATCGAAGTTCGGGCTTTGAAGGTGGTATTAAAGTGCACACATTTGAAAATGCAGGCCGTATCTATAAGAAATCAAGCCTCAAGCATTACAGGCAGCTCCAAATCTTTGTTTAAATGCATCCATTTGAGTAGAATAAAGGTTGTGTAAAGTGAGTTCTTAACCATCACCAAATTCCAACCAGCTGAGAAGAACCTGAGGTTTTTTCTATGATATGCCGTGGTTATGTCCTGACTAAAATATCTTCAAGACCTTATACCTTCCAGAGGAAAACGGGCGTAGCTTTTGGATTCTTTAGCAGAAATAACACAATGCTTTATCTTTTCCTTCTATTTGAAGGAAACATCCAGTGTAATTCTAAGAGTCCCTACAGTTAAGCCTGCGTTAGCCTAGAGCTAAATATGTGTGTTATTAAAGTTCTTGCCTATTTTTCCTGAATTATTTGAGCTAGCGTACATGCCCTTTACTTTTTTTTTTAGTGCATCTACACATGCAAGTTTAATTGAATTAGATTAGAAACTGTCTCAGCTCAACCAGTGATGTCCTATCACATGAATGCTTCTGCTTTGGCTTCCCTGCTACCCATTACAGAGCAATTTGATTTCAGTCAATAACAGTGCAGTGCTCTGTATCCACACATGAGCATTAAACTTTTAAACTAAATCAATTTTTGTAGCAATCACACTGGTACAATACTTACGTGGAGTTAAGATCTTTCGTATAGGCTTAGAATGAGATGGTTTTTAACAATGCTAGGAGAAATATTAAGTAATGAAGGAAATAGGACTGCAAAATATATGGTAAAACTGTCAACTAGCAAACAAGATAAATTCAAATACCTTTCATCTTACCTAGACAAACAATTTCAATCTTACTGTCAAGTGGTGCAGCTCCAACTGAGCACAAGGATGAATCACACTCTCTAACATTACAATTTAATATATCGGTGGGTTTTGGTTTTGTTTAAGTGTAATTTGAATTAAGTTACAGAGTGGCAGCCAGTGGTAGGATCCGACTTGGAGAGCATCTTGAATAATCAAAAAGCATGGTGCTGACTTAGGAATAATGAGATTTGCAATCCTCATGGCACTACTTCTCAAACAAAAAAAAGTCGAGAAATGAAAGGAGAAATATTTTCTCATTGGGATCTTCAGAGACCTGTGGGATTTACCTTGATGAGTTTCAAGAACTTACATAATTAGTTTGCTGATTAAGGAGCGATTTTATTGGAGTGAATCCATTGTTATGAAAAAACATGGAATTTTTTTTTCAAAGATACAATATTAACGTGCTCTTGTAATCTGATCCTAGTTAGGGGATTTGTATATAAAGCTTCTCAGACCTTGGGAATTATAGTGTCAAGACTTTTTAATGATTATGTCTTTACTATCCGGAAGGCTGAATGTTTAATGTATTTTGTAACCATTAAGTTTAGTTCCCGTGGTTTGGAATAGTGGGTCTGGCACAATTTCTTCTCTCTACAACTACCTGAAAGGAGTTTGTAGCATGGAAAGTGTTGGTCTCTTCTCCCAAGTAACAAGTGATAGGACAAGAGGAAATGGCCTCAAGTTGCACCAAGGGAGGTTTAGATTGGATATTAAGAAACATTTCTTCACAGGAGGGGTTGTCAAGCACTGCAGCAGACTGCCCAGGGAAGTGGTTGAGTCACCATCCCTGGAGGCGTTTAAAAGACATATAGATGTGGCTCTTAGGGCCATGGTTTAGTGCCAGAGTGAGGTTGTGGTTGGACTTGATGATCTTGAGGGTCTTTTCCAACTGAAACAATTCTATGATTCTGATAAAGGAAGACAAAGTTCCTTGGGATAAGTCAACAGGTAGTACAGGAATTTCTAATTTTTTATTACTGATTTTAAGATCCTATATTGTGAAATAAAGCTCAAAATAGAGCTCAAGGAAGGGTCCAAGGAATACATAATAGTAGAAGGTCTTTGAGAGTAAAATTATTTGGCTTACTTGAATTGTGTAGAAAATGTGACGAAAAGTTACAGTGACAGAAGTCATGTTGGTCACAGGTTTTGTGCATGACTGCCCAAAAAATCACCTGCCGTTTGGGAAGGGCAGAGGAGGAAGCTCGTGTTTGCATCAGGCAGGATCTTGTTCCAGGGTTCCCCAAGTGGCAGCAAGCGAAGCACAGCGAGCGACCCTGGAGTGCAGGGCAGGCTCAGGGACGTGCAGCTTGAGATGCTTTCAGTCTGGGTTCAAAAGCGCCGGTGAGTGATTCTGAAACAATCACTGGTGCTGCTGAGCTATGGAGAAATCTCTAATAAGGAGATGGTAGAAATTAGTATTTTATGAAGATCCGATTATCAGCTGGTGGTTCTGGTGGATTAGAGAACTGAAACAAGCCTGAAAGACTGAAGCGAGAGTACTATAAGCCTTCAGCATGGAGTGCTGGTCAAATAATATGAGATAAAGACCTTCCTTTTGGAAGCTTCCCATAGTTTTGCAGCTTCCTAAAACAAAGCAGAGTTAAGACATGGATTGACTTGGAACACACTGAAGCTCGTTTGCTTAGAGGCAGTTCAGAATATGGTGTCAAAGCAAAGATTCTTCTGTCTTTAGATAGTGTCCTGCAAGTGTCTAGACAGTCTGTGTGAAAAGCTGCGGTTCTGGAAGTGTTTCAGCCTCGGAGTTCTCGTGTGGCTGTTCCAGAAAGGCTGGCTGGTCTTTCACTGCTGTCAGCAGGGCGATCCCTGGCTGCCAGATTCCCACACAGAAGTCACCCCACAGAACTGCCGCTGCAAGGCTGTGCAGAGATCAACAGCATTCACCTTCTACTGGCTGGGCATTGTCGTTAGAAAGACAACAATGCAACACTAAGCAAAGCAGTACGCTTATAATTAAGTCTGCATGTTCTGGGGGTGGAGGAGGGCGGGAGTTTAATGACGCTCTAGCTATTAGAGCATGCCTATGTGAAAGAGAGCGAATGAGACATACTTGTGGCTTGGTACAGTTTTTCTCCAAATGTTCTTTCAAAGGCAGCACAAGGCAACATCGCTGAGGCAAAAGTTTAAAAACTGATGTAATGGTACTTGATAGTCAATAACAACATTATATATATATATATTTTTTTTTTTTTAAATTGCATAATGATGAATGTAATAAACTTTATTTCCTGCCATAAATTTTTATAGCAGACTGTGATGGAATACAGGAATACACCAAACTGAACGTTATATTTGAATTCCATTTAGGCAGGAGACTGCTGCATCTTAACCAAATTCAGAGGGCCAGTTTCTTTTGCATGTGGCTGCCAAAACTCCTTTGCAGGCAGAGGAGTTTTCCCCAGGGCGGCTGCTGCAGATTGAACCAGCCTCACTGGGTCGGAGTCTGAACCGCTACACTTGTGAATACCCCAAGGCTCAGGAGTGTCTGGGGCATCCCTGTGCACAGCTGGCTGCAACATACCATAAGATGCATTACTGCTGTGAATTAAGAAAGGTGCCATAAAGGTAACCAGTTCTGAGCTCCTCATGGCTTTGATGTGCTGAAAGCCATCCTCCTGGTGGAGATTGGGACCACGCTGTCGTGATTTCTACCAGCAATCCCGAAGACTGAAGACAGCAGCTGGGAGGCAGTGAGTGGCTCACGGGATGTAGCAGCACCAGCAGTGTGATGGTGGAGGGATCTGCCTTTGCTCAGTGGATCTGAGGAACTTTTTCACTTTATCACAGTCGTTCTGTAGCCCTTCCACACAACCCTGTGCTTGTCCTCAGGCTGGGCGATCTCAGTATAGAGTCAATAAGATTGTGTTTGGGCTGTCAGCTAGGCATACTGCTGCAGGAGATTGGGGTGCAGGAGTTCTGGCTTTATTGGTGCTCTAACAGAGATTCCAGCTCAGGATCCTGATTCTTCCTGATGTGGCTTTTCTGCTTCAGTGTGTTCCAGGGATTTCTTCACCACATCTCTACCCTTCAGAAACAACCCCTGACTTTTAGAATAATAAGGTAATTATTTCCTATGTTAATGCAGGAAAAATTCCCTTTTCCTTCAAGCTTATTTTGCTAATAAGTGATAATGAGAAAAGCTGGACTGTGCCAGTTTAAATAAAAAATAGCTTTCCTTCTCACTCCCTGCAGGTTTTTCTAAGGTAATACACATAGTCTTACAGAGATGTTCTTTCTATAGCACTTCACTTGAACCAGAATGCTGGTCTTTAACTGTCAAAGTGCTGGGTAGCCCTGACCGGTCCTAACGTGCTGGAAATCTCTGTGTAATGGATCAAATTTCAAGGCATTTTCTCCTCTTTTCCCATGCAGGAAAGCTCCCAACCAAATTGATAATCTAGGCGCTGCTGCTTAGTACTTCTAAATATTTAATTTGATGTTGGTTCTGCCTTTTTTCTGCTTTATCCCTGTTGACTCCGTAAGTCAAAGCTGGCAAGATTTGTCTCAGTTATTCTGTAATTACAAGGCTTTAAATCTCTTTTTCTTTGAGTTTTACTGAGGCAAAACAAATACTCATTGACGTCAGCAGGACCTTATAGGAATAAGGAAAGAGTGAAAACAGCACAGTTCTGCAGCTGTGGCTCTCCATCTAAAAGATGTATAACTTAATAGATATCTTCAGTAGCCAGGGGAGGACTCGGAGTCAGAATTTGCCTGTAGCGTCAGTTTTTATTCCTTTGACATTTTTCTCATCTTGGGTCTGGTTTTAGTCTTGCTGCCATGGCAACAAACAGCGAAGCTAAAAGGTATTCTAGAGAAAAGGTCTCTCCTCACTGACAGGCAGCAGAAGGGAATAGGGACGGAGCTGCTGTTTGCAGCTGTGAATAGCAATGGAGGAATGAAAGGGATTTAAAAGCGATTTTCTATTTGCATGTATGCAGGCAAAACCTTTAGTGCAAAAGTGCAGCCTAACAGAGCGTGAACAGGTGAGTCGGGTAAGATCTTCTTTGCTTTCAGGTGGATACTAGCAGGATGACGGCAGGTCAGCTTCACAGCAAGGACACAGACTCCACCACCCAAGTGATTTCCCTACTCTTGTCTCTAAAATGCTGTGATCAGATAAAAATCTTTCCTAACAACACTAACTTTTTAGCACTTGAGCAGTTCATTTTGATTGCATCCGTGTTTGCCCCAGGCACTTTTTTTTCAGTAGGTGTTTATGAAAATTGGACTCCAAATAGACTGAGTTTTATGTGTCTTCTTGCATATGTTCAGTGCTTGATTTCTGCATGTTGAGAGCCAGCTGTGTTCATCATGGACAAGAGTAGAGCCCTATTCAAAACGCTGCTTTTCTGTCTATCTTGCGAGATGCTGCATACCCTCAGCCTCCAGGAGAACAAAGAATTTGGGAATTACTGGTGTAGGTGAGGAGAATCAGCCTGGGAAGGAGAGGCTAATCCAGGCAACTGCAGATGTGGGTTTGCAGCCTCCCATCTGCCCGGCTCCTGTGCCAACAGGTAGAGGATTTTGTCAGAGCAGTTTGGTTGATTAAATACTAAAAACACTTTTCTACTAGCTATTCTGCTACACAGCATATGGAAAACATTCCTATCATGAATGCAGATCATTCCCATGGAAGTGTGTTGTGGGCAGTACAGGTTATTCTATTTGCTCCCAGGGAAACAATCCGCACCAGCAAAAGGATGGTTTTGTCTGAATTCCTGTGTGTGGGGTAGGGTAATTGTCAGTGACCACAGCCAGGCAAACAGCTTTTCTCCAAAAGCTTGTATGGAGGATGTAGCCTGAGAAAAGAAAGTATTGCAAACTCATTTAAAGAAAAAGAAGCTTTGGAAAAAAGTCAGCATGTTTCCCAATGCCATATTACTCCACTAAGTCACGTTGCATAAACACGAGAGAGACATTTGAAGATGAGTGAGGAGGAGGAAATCTGCCAGCAGAACAATTGGGCTAAATTTTGGCAGATGTCACTTCCGAGAGTAGAAGGACAGTGGTTAGCGCAAAGGAGCCCAGTGACTGCTCCCTGTGTGTGTCACCGGGCAGCCAGGGAGCCCAGGTCCTGTCCCTTCTCTTAGCCCCAGGCTGTGGCAAACGTGGCTTCAAAGGGACGTTTCCCTTTGCTCTGTACTTGCCATGCCCCAACGCCCTGGCAAAGCCCGCAGGGAGCAGCAGAGCAGCTCACCTGCCCCAGAGCTGCCCGCAGGCTGCAAAACTGCTGTCCTTGGGTTTCCTCCCTGACACAGACCAAAGCTGAACCGACAGAAGACAGAGACAACACGATTTATCCTCATGTGGAGTGCCGTGTTCAGTTTTAAACACCATATATACCAATGCCATGAAAGAAAACGTCTGGTCTGAGAAGAGCATCTGCAATTCTAATTCTGCTCACAATTCACATTAAAGACAACATAGCTTTGTAATAGACCACAGCAGTGAGTTTGGTAATAAAATCACGTTGCCTCATGACACTAATGAAAGCTATAGTATTAAAGCTTTGTTTATGCGGCCTCTCAGCTAGAATAGACTGCAGTATGCATCTTTTTATTCATTACTGCATACAAATGATGCTTAAATAAATATTATTGATATTAGTGTTTGTAATTCTAATGGAGATAGCTCTGGGCTCATTGAAATAGCGGCTGTTATGAACAGAACAGAGCCAGCCCCAGAATGAAAAATGGGCAAGTTTTTAATTCAGATTATTCTTTCATAAATCCAAACAAGATTCGGATCATTACCTGTGACACTTGGGTTGCCAAAGTAACCCTGAGTAGCCAGCGGATGTTTGCAGACCGCGTGACACTGTCACCATGGAGATCTGTCCATGTGATTTTGCAGACATGATGCAGTTTCAGGCTTCTCAGACACACGACAGTGAGCAAGAGAGGAATTAATTGTTGGCGAGGAGCGCTCTGTGTGTCGCAGAGCCTGCCGTGACTCTGGGCTGAGCTTTGCAGCGCAGGTTTCAGTGGACGAGGGGCTTATGTCATGGCTGGAGGGGAAGAGTCTTGCCATGCTGGAGGGCTGGGATGTTTTCCGTGTACAAACAAGGACAAAAGGAGATTCTCTGAGACGGTGTGTGAAAATAAACAGCAATATTGAATCTAAAGGTGTGGAACTAACGAGAAGGAAAATTTATGGTTGTAGATCATAAACTAAATTGATGTTCTGCTCCACGGTGCCCATCTGGAGCTGAGGGACATTCCTTTATTTGGGTGCTGACCACCTTTTTGACAACACTTGATGATACAGCACTAGAATGACTGGCGAGTTTGACAGATTACACTACCATAATTGAATTAATCTCCCTTCTAGCTTATATTAAATTTGTAACCTTAGCATAAGATTCTTTAGCCTTTCATACTACAGTCTGATTTACCAAAGAGAGAGGAATGAAGTATTCCTTTGCTATAAACAGCAATCCTTTTGTATACCTCAGGAAAAGCCACTGTCACCACTGTGCCTCCATCCAGAGAGCAAGGAGGGGAAGCAGTTGTCTGCAAAAAGGAACCTGTCGTCTGTAGCTGCCAGTTTGTACAACAAGCTGCGTTCAACATCGCGGAGTTAAACGAATATCCACTCTGCTATTGCACCAGTGTCTTGCCATTATTTTTTGGTTTTTTTCCTGAAGTAACGTGTAGCTTTACTAAAAACAGTTGATAAAATTCGTGATATACCTGAGCCGAACAGCTTCATGTAGGGTGATGAAAGCATCATATTTTGACATTTCCACTAGGAGGTTTTTCCATGGCACGTTCCCTTCATTGTTCCTCTCTACTAAACAACCATTATAACGTGCAGCTGAAGCCCCCAACGTGTTACATTGGCATCACAAGCGGTTTAGTGTTCCAGCTTTGCAGTCTCTCTCACTTTACTCCTGAGATCAGTTCCATATAAGAGCCAAATACAGAAATGGATCATTATGTTTAAAATAATATCCAAAAGCTTCAAAATAGCATCCATTTCTCAGGCAGGCTGCGTTTATCTTTCACACCACGAAATGGTGCAGCAGATAATTAGAAATACATTTTCCATTTAGCTTTTCCTATATTTATAAAACACTAGACTGATTTTGCTATATTCTAACAACAAAATGAAGTTCCAGAGACAACATAGCGTCAGAAAGCATTTCTGAGTACCTCAGCAAGGATTACTGTTGGCTCTTGATTTCAAATGCAGGACAGCCCAGAGATTAGCTTGAAGTAAAATGAGTGAGAAAGTGGCGGCTTGACCATAGCATTACACATTTGAAGCATAACTGTTTGTTTCAGGCATATATTATCTATAAGGGTCAGACTTACGTTCAGGAGAACGTCTGCGTTCAGGAACTTGGGTGGGACACGACGCTCCCCACTCGGTCTCGCTTGAACCGCCGGGCTCAGCGCCGTGAGCAGAGACCTGGAATGAATGACTTCAGATGAAAAACCAGACAAGAGATCGGTTTTACTGATTTAATCTGAGGAAAACATGGTGCTAAAAACAAACAAGAAGAAAACCAGGGAGAACACAGGAAAGAAACTCAGGCAGGTGTACGAGAGGCATTTCAGGAAAAAAAGCCTTGTAATCAATTCAAAATGGGCTGGTTTTACACGCTCCCATCAAAAGCTATGAAAAGCCACTGTAATCAGAAGCTAACAGCAAACATCAACATCTGATGACATGTTACTTGCTTCATTTGGAATATTCCTTGTTTTCTATGATTTTGAATGTGCAGAAATTATGTAAGTAAAATATGTTTTGTGGCTGCTATTTTTCATTTCAGTATGAAGATCCTTTTTCTTCTCTGAGTGGTTCCAGGTATTAACATGCTTCACTCTGTTCTTTTCTACATATATTTCTCACAGAGAAGCGTATTGCAAATCAGTGAGGAGTGCTGACAGAGCACTTTGTTCAGCTTACACAGGTCATTTGTGGATAATGTGATTCCAAAAAGAGCTGGGTTCTTAGTTGCAGTATTACCACTGTATTATTACCACTCTGTGGTTACTAATACTGTGAAGTTAGTATTGCTATCAGCTTGCTAATGGCAGAATGGCTACAACAAAATCACACCACGTCCCCAGCGCACGCGCCGCTGCTGTCATCAGGAAAATAATTTGTGCCGCTGTTGTAGCGTATTTTCTTTTAGTGAAATAAAAACTTTGCAAATCAAATGCTCTGCCATATGAGCTAAAGAAACAGGGAAATCTGCCTTTTAGAGCTGCTCTATCAATTTAGCCAATCGTCGCTACAAGGAACAGGAAATCTGTTGTATTTCTAATACCGTGTTATTTCTCTTCAATCTCCAGTGCTTATGTGATGCTACTAAATTAGCTGCTTTCTTAAACTGAGACTATGTATCTCACCGGCAGCCTAGTTGAAACCTTTCCATTTGCTGCAGCGATAACTTCTTTTTTAACAAAAAGATAGTAGGTTAAAATTGCACAAAGAAAGTTTAAAAATGATTTAATTTTTGTGTTTTCTTTCTTGGCTTATTTTGGTTATAGGTAGCACCAAGACCTAAGTAGCAGTAATTTCAATGTACACAATCAGTCTTTCTAAAATGATAAAAAGATCCCCAAATCTGATAGAATCAGCAACACTGAATGAATCATTATAGCAGCCTGTTCCATTTGAAAGATTCCTTTGGCAAAACCCACAAAGTAACAACCAGACGCATCGTTTCCCCATCACAAAGCTCAGAAATAAACACTCACCCAAACAAAATACCCCAAAATACATACACCTGCCCAGCTGAAGCACTGTCCTGATGTGCTGAGATTGCCCTGTTAATTTCTTTGTGTTGCTCTTGTATGAACTGGACAGGGTGACAATATTCAATGGGGGAAGGGTGAGCAGAACGGTGTGTGTCATTACCCCGCTGTGACATCCTTCCTGACTTTGCAAGCAGCTATTGGCACCGCCAGTTACTGTTAAAGTTCTCATTGGGAGAAAACAAGTACTGAGCTTTCTCAGCCCAGGTTTTAAAAATCAGTCAGACCCACCTGGAATTCCAGACTTATCCATAGCTAGAATTTCCAAAATCCTATTTTTTACTGTATATCATTTTGTGCATTGTCTTTGGAAGCTGAAAGACGAGGAGGTAAGTGGCCCTTGAATTGAGAACCCAGTGTGCCTGCTCAGTTTGCTCGTCCTTGTTTTTCTGTTTGTATGCAGGATTTTTAAAACACTAACTTTTTGCAATGCTTCTCAGTATAGAAGTTCTCAGGCTGAGGCCTCGTCGTTACAGCTTGTTTTTGAAGACAGAAAATCTAGTCTGGTAGGAGATTAAGGTATTAAACAGTATTCTGAAAATTACCATTGTTGATTAAGATAAGTGCCTTGGCTTGATCATTGGAAGATTTGAGGCTAAGATGAGCCTATTTGAAGCACAGTAAGATATTTTAAAGAGGACACCATATCCAAAGTTCCTGATACTTTTGAGGAGCAGCCCAAGAGCGACACTACAGCGGCGCTGGATGGGTGCAGGACAGCCGTCAGAATTTAGGCTTCCAGAGAACGAGCTGTTGTGACACCTCTTGGAACAGTCCCCGACTGGGGACGTGGGGGCATTTCTGCCCCTATTGACAGTAATTGTTGCTCTTCTCAGTGTGACACACAATGCAGATGGACAGAGCTGGCTCTGATCCAAGAGAAGCTCTGGGATCCCAACTCTAACATCGCCTCAGGAAAGTACAACTCAATATGCTTTTTCTCAACAGGCCTTCTTTGCCAGCTTTGTGATTGTTGGCCTTTACTATCCTGTGTTTGTACCAAGAATCCTCTGAAGAGTTCTCTTGGTAGCATTGGTGGAAGAACACGTCTTTAAATGTGCAGGTGTAAGTTAATAGATTAAAAGTTTCTAGGAAGTGTTAAAGCTGTTAAATTGCATGTAATGCGAGCACAGTGCAATGGTTCCGTACGTTCCCAAATGAGCTCTACATAGTTTATATTCCTTGCCTCTCTTTTGAGTCGGGAGCAGAAAGAGTTCGATGGAGGCTCAGAAATTCTGCAGCACTTGGAAAGTTAGGATGGAAACTGAGAATTTGAAATATCTCTCACAGGCATCACAAGCATGATTTGTAACGCTGGTTTTATCTTTCTAGACCATGGGTTTTGGTTTACGGGTGACTTCATTATTGCACAGGTAGTCTTCATTTCCAGATTCACTGTCATAGCTGAAACACACTTGAATGAGGATATGTGATAACATATCCATTACCATTTGTACAGCTGAAATACTTGTTCAAAATTGTTTTTCCAATTACAGAAACATATTCCCTAAAGCAAATGCAAATTGTTTCAAAGTGCGTTAGAAAGGTCCTTTTCCCGTGTTTGTTGTCATTTTCCATGAGACTGAACAGATAGGGGAGGGTGATTCTGCTCTAAAGTGTGCTTAAAAACAGTATGTCAAACTAAAATATGAATTAACGCAAAAGTGTGCTTGAGGGAGAAGGCAAACGTGGAATTCCTTTTATTTCTCCTTTGCTATTGATCGTTTTCCCCTGCGCTGCCTGGGAGCGGCTGTGTCAGGTCATCAGCTGGACAGCGTTCTGGGCCTTGCTTGGTTTTCAGCAACTGGTTTGCCAGCTTCCCTGACATAAATAACATGGCAAGTAGAAGCAGTTTCCTCTTGTCTGCTCACATGTACGAATAGTTCCGATTCCAGTGCAGAGCTCTGTGGTACACGTTGTGTCAATTGGGGGCCTCCCAAGGCTAAAATCTGTGGTTCGGCGTTAGTTTAGACACAAACCTAAGGGCTGAGCTACACTGAAAGCAAACAAAAGCCAACAGAAATGTTGTCCTTTGTTCAAATGGAAATTCTTTATGTTAGTAAACACCCCCTTGCACTATTTCCAACCCAAGAGCCCTCTTGCTGATGATACCACACAAGAAGTTGTTCAATTAGCTTGTCCTTGCAAACCAATAGAATATTGGTGAACAATAATTTAGGGATGTGATTCTGTAAGAGGAGGGAACTGCTTTGGATGCTTGCTGCTGGAAGGGATATTTATTTTAAATCAAACTTGAACCATTTCAGAGAACCTCCAAGAAATTCCAGGGTTTCCAAATGCCTCGCTCTACTACCGGTTAAGCCTGGCTCTGGTTGTAACCAAGTGCAGGGGATTCACTGTCGGTGTTGGTTGCAAACACTCGGACTTGGCACAAGCTCCTCGCGATGCTCTGTGGGAGGCAGACTGTGCGCAGCACCTGACAAAGCAAACGCTTTTATATGCTCTGCACAGAACTGGAGGCTTAACCATACTTGCATAGCTAAGAAGGTTTTTAATACTCTGCCTTCTATAAGAGGGAATGGTTTTAATATTCAGGCACCTTGGGAAACAAGTAGTTGCAGTCTTTGTTGAATAAGTGGACTGTTAGCAGCCATAAACATAAAAATTACTCATTTATAAATTAGCTCATGGTCCCTTAATGCAGATATAGTGTACTGAATGGCATTGCACTAGCACACAATTTGACTAACTGGGTAGGTAAGTTGCAAATAACACTAAAACATACAGATGTAGCATCAGCTCTTCAAACTTGTTTCAGTTTTGTATATATTTTTAGCAGCTCCATCTGGATCCCATAGCCGCTCTTACTGTTGTAAGTTTTATTGTTCCCCTTGCCTCTGTCTGTTGTTTGCGTTTCCAAGCTGCTTGCAAGTGTCCTGGAAACAACTCCTGAACCTTTCTCCAGAGTCTTAAACTCGATACGGTGCACATGAAAAATGCAGGGAGAGCACATTGTCTCAAATTTGCCTTGCTAAATATGATATGGTACCAATTAAAACAAATGTTGCATACCTTGCTTTCCACATGATGTTCTGGTAATAAATTCCAGTGGACAGGCAAGTGTGTGTGCTGATTTCTCCAGTTCTGTCACATCTGTGTTGGTTATTGATACTGTGCTATAGACTCCTAAAAGCTTGATTTGGCTAATAAGTTTTGTAAAAAATAATATAGCTGCCGCTTCTTCAGAGTCCTTGTTGGGTGTTCTTAAAGGGATACTGTTCATAGTGCAGACAAGGTCTTGTACAATACTTAAGTATTGTTTATGCTGTAAAGTAACTTCATACAAGTTATTGTGATTTTGTGAATTACATTTAGAGGTCAACCTTCTATCCGGTGGGATTCATAAGGTTGTGTTTTCCAAGGTTAATTTACAGTTATGCCCTAAGCTAGAAAGTCATTGTGTTTTGCAGTGCCATTTTTCTTTTGTTCTCAGAGGTTTGGGGTTTTTTTGAGTTTGGTATTTACTGATTGAGGGAACCACTTGGCAAAATTCACGTTGTAATATTGAGTTCACCGCTGCCAGCTTTCAAAATAAGGCTGACAGATGGCAAAGACATTTTGTGCCCAGCATCCATTTAATTTAATTGGAAGTTGAAAGCTGTATTCACTTGGTATCTTTAATACAGAAGGAGGTATGAGAATTTTAGACATTCAGTAACGATCTTAGGTGCCTGAACCCCAATTCAGGCTTTAAAATGTACTGTGGGACTCGCCTATTCCCAAGTTAGCACATTGTTTCAAACTTCTTAAAATATTCAATAAAACTATGTCACAGATGGTGGATCCTACTAACATAAAACTCCTTCTTGTCTCAACATATCCTGCTATGCCAGCAAAAAAGTGCGATGAGGATATGAAACAGCCTTTATGTGTACATTTTCAGTTCCTGAAGTTTCCCACCATGAAAGCGAGGAAACCTTTGACATCTTCCAACGATTTGATAGTGAAACCATTCCATGGAGTGTTCAGCACAACCCCTGCGCAATGTCAGTTCATCAGCACCGACTCTCATGAGTTCTGAACCTACATACACCAAAATAAGCTCCTCCCCAGTGCGCTAGCAAGAAGAGGTTTTTGTTCCTTTCTCACGTGTGCAACTGTTCAATGTCTCGCCTTAGCGGTATCTGTAGGACACCACTTATTTCAAGTTCAAAAAAAGTGAAATAAAGACTCACTTATACAGTGAGAGCCACAGTATTGCAGTAATCACAGCCACTGCCAGGATACCACATTCCCTCTATAGGAACACAAAAGAAATTGATTGAAAAAAAGCACAGGTCATGTAAAAACCATTTCATGCTTCCAGTGGAAGTAGGGGTTCTTGACAAATACTCTGCAAAGAGAGAATCTAATGAACAACCTGTCACAATTAACTGTATTTCTCTCTGCATCTCAACTAACCATTACTTTCATACCACATTAACATTCCGTATTACACCATTCAGAAACTGTCTTCAAGACTCACATCCCATTTTGGCAAACACAATGCAAAAATCAGGCCTTACAGATTCACTAAAAACGTTTAACTCTTCATTTTGTTTCAAGCAGCTGTTTGAATGACCTTGCGCATAGTACGCCTTAAATGGATTGCTGGTTTTGGAAGGAGGGAATTCAGGCTTCTCTTAGTGTGTGCCTGAAAGTCATCGGTGGGTTATGTTATGATCTTTCTTTCAGGTGAAGGAGGCCATGCAGAGAATCCATGACCGAGGAAATATAGGAAAACTCATTCTGGATGTGGAGAAAGCTCCCACTCCCCTGGTGAGTGAGAAGCTCTATGTGCACAGTCACACTGGTTAGAGCACGGTGGTGACCTTGGGAGAAATAGCCCTTAAGATTTTTTTTCCACACTGTTTTCTTCTCAATCCACAGCCCCTAAATACAACCAAGAATCATAATTTATATTTTTAGCCCAAAGTGAAATGCGATTGTACTTCCTAGAGTCCCAGCAGTCAGTTTTCTACACTGAACACCCGTCTCCCTCTCCAAAAAGTGTCTGAAAGTCTGAGACGAGAGTAAAACTGTCACATCTGTGTCTGCCACGATGATGGAAAACAAACATTTCACATAATACAAAACTCCTGTATTAATAAGTGGGTTGAATAGAAAAAAATACAGTCAATATTACTTCAGCATACAAACACAGAAGTGCCTTCTGATTCCCATACAAGAGTTGAAGTAGGAATTTCTTCAGTTATGATATATAAAGTATATTATCTAAATACTTCCTTCTAGAACTGTTCTGAAGGAAGATAGCTGTGGTGGGGCTCTGGTCCGCCTGGCTTGGAGCACTTCACGTGGTACTGAAACATCCCAGAGAGCAGTGGGAAATCAAAGTCGGGGTCGGGCCCAAATGTTCACTGATAATGTAGGAAAGAGCAGTAAAAAAGACAGAGAAAAGCTGACTTCAGATCAGTACTGATGTATTCAGCCACATTAATCTATGCTGTTAAATATTAGCACCTGTCCAGTGAACCAGGCTCTTGTTTAGCCTCCAGAGACAAGTCGAACTGACAAGGTGAAGTACAGGAGAGTCTTGCACCTTTCCACAGCTTGTAATAAGTATTCCCATGTGAAAACAAACAACAACAAACAAACCAACCCAAACAAGATGTGCTCCTTGAATGCTGTCTTGAACTACACATTTCTGCAATTGCCTAGAACCTGTACAAACATATTTAAGAAAATACGGAAACGCAGTTTCTCCCCACTCTGTGATCCAAGACTTGCACTCTGTCGTGGGTATAGTCTACCGGCATCTACATAGACCCTGCTTTCTAAGGTTTCATTGGGTTTTATATAGAACAGTTGCTCCCTGGGTTTTGATGATACTACGCCTCACGTGTGACCAGATCCCATCCACTAGCTGGCATTACAGAGAGTGTTATTCATTTCTGGAAGAGCAGATACAGAGGGAGTTGTAAACCAGAGGTCTCACACATTCTAGAGCTTTTTACACAATCATATTTCCTATCTGAGAGCTTTAATATCGGTTTGCTACAAGTGCACAGATCAGAGTCCGCTTGTGCAACTGTCCTGCAAAGCAGCTTTCTGTTAGGTAATCCGCTGTAAGCCATGTGGGAACAGCTTACCAGTTTAGCTGGAAGTGGTCTAGTGCCAACACATCTTTGCACAGACAGATGGTTTATTTTCGTGTTGCAACCATGTCGTCTTTCATTTTTAAAACCACTTCATCAAATGAACCAAACTGAGATAAGAATGACAAAAGCAAAGTGAAAGGCGCTCTGATGTCCTTAATCTGTCACCCTACAGATGGCCAATGACAGCACAGAGACAAGTGAGGCTGGGGAGGAGGAAGAAGACCATGAAGGGGACAACGAGAATAAAGAGCGCATGCCGTTCATCCAGTAACAGCCGGAGGTGCTGGGAGCAGAAAGATTGATGAAGTAGAAGGGAACACGACTGGGAAATCTATTCTGTGCATCAGTGAACAAATGCTGTAGTACAGTGTGTGTTGTATTTGTCTGCAGTCAGCTGAGCTATGAGCCGTTGATCATTGTTGTTTTGAACTCAAGTGCCATCCTCATCCAGTGCAGTATTACGACATTGCTGTGTAACACCCCGTTTCCCTGTAGGAGTCCCATGGATTTTTCTGTTCCAGTTTAAAAGCCTTATTAACTTACTGTGTAGTTTTAGATGGGCATCTCTTTCATGCAAATTCCAACATTTTGCATAAGGGGGGGAGGCTGGGCTTTTTTTGCAAGTTGACAACAGTAAGAAGACAATTCCCCACTTGCTGTCTGGCACGTTCTAGTAACTGGAGTGAGGATTTTCAGTTTGTGGATTTTCAGTGTTAAAGAAGTTTTTCTTTTATGAACCACAGATAAAAGTTGCAAAACAGATAACTTCTCATTTTCCTCAGTCATGCTTTATCATTTTATAAGCAATCCTATTTTCGTTTTCAAAAATACCTCGTTCGCAATTGCCAAATCTAAAATTGTGCAAGAAATCATTAATTGAGAGACTTCGCTTAGTATCGTATAATCATGTTGGTCATCCACAACAGTAATTAAACATTTCATTCAGAGTGCCACCTATCTTGTCTCTCCTGTTGATCTGAGCTATATGTTACAGGCAAATGAAAAGGTCAGTGAGCTGCTCTTTTTTGACCCAGAACTTCATTTGCCTGTAACAATGAGCATTGTTATTGACACATCAACATTTTCCACTAAGGACACATGGATTCGTGTGTGTCCAAAATCCAAACCAATCTTAAATTTCATTTTTAGATTGTATTGGTTAGGATCACTCATCAGTATGTGGAAAGAAATCTGTTGGTGAAGTTTACTGCTCTGAAATCACTAATGTGCTGATTAACTACCAAGCTGGACCTGAACTACAGAAGTTAACCCTGTTGAAAGTGAGATTTAGGCCTTAATCCCATCAGAAATTCTGCACGGGGATAACTTCAGGTGAGTCAAAAGCTCTGCTCCATATGTACAGTTATGTTCGTAGTTATTTGCGGGATCAAGTATTCAAAGACCAGCTAGTCCTATCTATCTCCCACCAGTGGAAACTGTATCTAAACATGACAAATGTCACTATTTTTTCCATGTCTTTCACCTATTCAAGCAGCAGCTGCTCAGGTCCTCAACTGTCTGTTAAAACAACTCTTAAAATTACTGCAATCACCTAAGGTAGAAATGCTGAAGGAATGTCAGAGACCTTGTATAATGCCATATAGCTTTGAAATAATATATTTTTTTCAAAAGAAAGTATTTCCCCAGGCATGGGTAGTTGTTCACCTGAATCTACGTGTATCCTGTAGTGACAGACGTTAAAAATTAATATAGAAAAGTGGAGAGGGAGGGCTTCTCCGTCTTTTCCCAATGTGAAAGGACTTGTGGGTCTGGATGACTTTTATGTGTGGTTTTAGAAGATTCTCTTGTTTTTTCCATCTGTTTCATCTTGCTGCCTGAGCATCAATGTCCATCTCCTTCCACTGTACTCGTGAAGTTGCTGTTCTAATACCAGATAGTTGTGCAGAATGTTCATTCTGAAGGAGTTTCCCTTAAACAAATTCAAAAATAATGAGAATAACTGTGGAGAAAGATTCAAAAAAGCTTTTGAAATATTAACCAAACCAGAAATTCAGTTTTCTCTCGGTGTTGATGAAGAACTTGACTAGAGCCGATTTTCTTTTCAAGCCTACACTTCCAGTGCTGTATCAGGCCCGAACAGGGACTTTATCCACAGGATAAAAATATATATATATATATATATATATTCAGTGATGGGTTTCCATGTATTGGGCTTGCCAGTTGGGCTTTTAGGAAAGGCCATTAAGTTTTCACAACTCATAAGCTGACATTGGTAGGAAATACGCCCAGTTTTGTTTTGCAGTTAGTGTGATGCTGTTGTCCTGCAACAAACCTTAACATAACTAGGAATTTTGATTTGATGCCAAAGTGAGCAATATTGCTGGTGACCTTTGAGCTGGCAGTAAAGCGGCATTCTCAAGGCCTTAAATTAGTAGGGCAAGCAGAATAGCAAATCCGTTCTTCTGTTAGAAACCGCAGTATGGTTGGCTCTACGGTTAAATTCCCCTTCTAGACAAATAAGGTGGGTGATCTTGGTCATGGCCACAGACACCATAGGGTCAACAATCAAGTGAAATAATTTTGGCTAGTTCTTTCTGGTTTTGTTAGCAAGGCAAAAATACTCTTCATGCTGATTCATAGCAATTTTAGGGCCATTTTCTGGTCAGCAGAATGTCAGGTAATGGCAGTGAATGTGAAGGAATACTTCTGGATCTACCTGCGTGCAGCACAGATGAGCATTACCATCAGCAAGCTAAATTTTACTCTGTGTTTTACTGGTATTAATATGGCAAATATGAAGGTTACTACTGAAATGAATGGAAATGTTGCGGGTATCTATCGTGCAAGCAGGATTTGTGCTAGCAGAATTTGGCCCACAAGCCCTAAGAACCTTTTAGAATATCACAAGCAGTAGTATCGCGTCTGAAGTAGTAGAGGGCACACTACACAAAATGACGATGCTGAGACTTTTTACTGACCAAGTCTTACTGTAGTAGAAAGGAAGGTTTGTGCTTACTACTGACAGTGTTGTTTAAACAGCTCTTAAGACAATTGGATAGTTTTTTCAAGTGAAACAAATTATTTCTCAATTTGCCTTAAAGGAACTGTGAAAGCTTCTCTTTAACTTAAGCCTGATTGAAGTGAACTGAAACACTGTTTAATTGTATTTGTTGCTTTAGAGCTTTTGTTATATTGTGCCTACAAAGCAAATTATGTTTACATAAAAATATAAATAAAATATTGAGCATAGCATTATCCTTGGCTTACACGTTTTATTCTAATATTGTGGTCACGTTGGGGAACTGACTTGGAGTTGGTTAAGAGGAAAATTTTAGGTCTTTTCCATTTTGGGCACTGAGGGATATACGAAGAATTTTTCATTATTCCATAGTACATCAAGGTTATGAAAATGGCTGGTTGTGCTGCTTTACAGAACATTAGCAATTTCAAATGTTGAATGTTGCAGTTTAAGAAATTAGAAGCATTTTCCAATCACCATTCATGAAGTGTTCAGGGAAGCGTGTTCTGATATGGACAGAAACTAGTTTCCAGAATGGTAGCACTCGGGTTGTGCTGGAGATGGACTGACACACGGGATGTCCTCAGAGACCGTTCCTTTCAGAAACAAAGGTACACTGAGGGAATTATCTTAACTAAAACAGCCACCACCAACTAGCGAACAGAAAGCAGGAAGACATGATTTAATCTAAAAAATCTCGCTCTGCCTGGGTCTTGCTTTTAACTCAGGGCTGCAAAGAGCTGATTCAATTCATAAGAGGTCTTAGATTACCTCTCCTGAAGGCAATTCTTACACTTTTTAATTCAAAGAACTGGTTATGGTTACCAAACCTTACAGGTCATCTCCAGCCTGTACTTGAGTACGTGGCTCTAAAGATCTCCCAAGCATGACAGGAAGAAAGGCTTAATCTTCAGTTTAATATCTAATCACAGAAGAAATGTTAGCTTCCGTTCATTCCAGTCAGGCAGGAGATGCTCTAAAGCCTCTAATGTCCCTGGAAAAGCTCACTTCAGTAGTTACTGCATCTGCCCTGTAACCTAAAAGCTTATATGAACACTTGCAGGTTGTGAAGAGGAGCAGAGTAAATTTCTGCCCTCAGTCTTCAAGTCTTAATATGCAAATAACAATCAGTGCATCCCTAATCACCAGGTCAGATTAAGGCTGAAAGCAAACAGCCTTTCACCAACTCTGTGATCACTACCAAAGCCCTTCCTTCTACCAGCTTTCCCACTGGGCCACCCATACTGGACCCCAATACAGTCTGACACACAGGCTGCTACCAGGCAAGCCGGGCTGCAGCAGCTGCCTTGGTGTGCATACGGCCAGGTAAAAATCAAACCTAGGATACTGCGTATCCCTGGGCCTCACCTCATCCTCCGTTTTGTGCTTCCCTTCTCACGATGTGAGCTTAGTGGTCAATCCTGGTTGGTTTTTGTGTGTGCACATAACACACTCAAAACCTCCAGCACCTAGAAGACTGTGGAGGTTCCTCCCCCCGGCAGCGCTGAAGTCCCTTAGTGCGAGCTCTGCTTAGTTTCACCGCAAAAGGAGCCAAACCAGCCAGCAGACTGTAACTGCTGCCTGCATCAAGGCACCTTTTTTTCCCAGTAATTTGTAACATATAGGCAAACATCCTAAAGTTCTCCTTTTAGATAACAGGTTAGAATATAAATGCAAATGTAACTTTGTCTCCTTAGTCTGAGCTGTCATGCTGATTGCACTCAGTTGATCCTAACTAAGCTGAACATTTGCTGATTGTAACAATGCCGTGTTTGGCACCTCACAACTGGAATGCTGTGCTGAAACTGGGAGCTGTTGTAAAATCAGTGCAAATGATGAAGAGTTAGAGGATGAATGCATGAAGGAAAATGAATCATGTATGTCTCTGCCCAATAGTAACAAGTGGGTAGAAGTTGTAGCATGTTTTCTGTTGACGTATTTGTAAGCTTGAAAGGGAGAGTGTGGGGTGGTTTATTACAGGTGTGGGGTTTAGTTGTTTGCTGGTAGCACTCTAGGAAAATTACTACTTTACCTCCTGAAGAATTCTAGGTCACATCCACTTTCATCTCCCACAGAGAAACAGACAAATTCCTAGTGGCCTTAATATGGGTAGATTAACCCTTCACATACAGAAACATTTCTTCTCTTCCACAGGCATTTTGGGCAAGAAAAAGAAGCCAGGAACAAGCATGGTGATTGTCATGTCTCAAAAACTGAAACACCTGCCATCATAATACAAGATGGACATTCCTTTAGAAAGGAATGTTTTTCACAGTTGTTGGTAAAAAGCTTTAAAACGGAACTAAAACATAACCTAAAAAGACACAGGAACACTCTTTAATCTTACAGCTTCTGAACACTCCTGATGTTTAATGTTTGGTACAGACACCACGAGCCTCCCAACCACCCTACGAAGTTGCAAAGCAAGCAGCCAGGGATTAAATGGATGGGCTAAGATCCAGCACTGACATTTGTTAGTTTAGCAACAGCAGCTGCCAGCTCTAAAAGAGGGAAGAGGGTTGGAGGGTGGGAGCCTGCTTGTTCTCTTTCTGAGATTAGGAGAGCTTTGATCTGTCTGAAAGAGCCTTTTTAAATTTCTTTTTTTCTTGCTGAGATGCTACAATTACCCCCAAAGAACTGAGAAAAATTACAGAGGGAAAACCTGTCCTACAGTGAGGGCTGAGGGGTCGGGGAGCAGGCGGTGAGCGCTTCCCGGGGGCAGGTGCGCTCAGAGCTGCAGCTCCGAAGGGCTGACACCCCCCGGGCCGCACGCCCCAGTCCCTGCCGGGCGCAGGGCTCTGCACACCCAGCCACAACCAGCCCCCCGCTACCTACAGCCCAGCTGGGAGCCGCGCTGCCATGGGCCAGGCTGGAAATGTGCTGCCTTCTGCCAGGCATCAGCTGTATCCCTGCCAAACATCATTGTCCTGATAAGCTGCAGGTTCCAGTACAAATCATTCGGCGCGCTTCTGCTGGGTAATCTCTGTAAATACATTTCCCACATGGAGAGATGTGTTTCGCTGGATAGTGAAGCAGTAAATGATGCAGCATCTCAGCCACCCTACAAGAACAGAGCGAGATGGCAGATAGGCTAGATGCATTATTTATGATAAGGATTTCTGTACTTTCCCTGAAATGGCTAGCCCTTGGGCTGGCCAGGTGCTGAGCTGATAACTAAGCTATATTTGTAAAGGCTGGAGGGTGCAGTTGGCAGAACAGTGACTGGGGCATCTCCTGGTGATACGTGCATCGTGTGGCCTGCAGGACATGTCAGATCAGTGATGTTTTCCAGAGGCTTCTAGCAGAAAACATTTCTTTTGTTGCTGACATAGAAGAGAGATGATAAGTGAAGTGTTCTTCTTTAAGTCAGTTTGCTTTGGCAGATTATTTTTCTGTTTCTCCAGTGCTTTTTTTTTTTCCTTCTAGTGTCTGCATTTTATATTAAGGAATATTTTTCCACTGTAAAAAAAAAAGTCAAACCAAGTCTCCTGCAACTTGCCAAATGTCTCATGGGGTGCATAAAAGTATCATTGTGAGTTCCTGGACCATTTCTGTTGTAGACAGGAAAAATAAAATTAAGTGACTTGTCCAATGCTATATTATTGCCACTTAGTTTAAGGACTTATGGTTCTCTGGCATTTAATTATCCACTTACAGAAGGAATCCTGATTAAACTTAGCAGCTGAGCTGGAAATTTTGCTTCCATAGCTGAAAGCTGTGTCTCAAATCAAACCTGCTCCAAAGCAAAGGACACCCACAGGACCTCGTGGTGAATAACCTTAGCAGAGACCCCATCAGCAAAGCCCCATAGAAATATACGCAGCTGAGACACAATAGTCTAATTTTTCTGTGCTTTCTCATCAAATACAATAGCTCAGAGCCTGAATCAACACTGAATATGGCCGTTATAATAATTTTCTACTATTTTCTTGGTCATCCTCCCCACGGGTATCTGCATAGTTGCCTCTGGTAGGGCATGGCAGGGAAAGGAGACACCCAGATCCCTGAACCACCTTTTTCTGACAAGCAGTGCCGGGCTACAGACCCCCGTTCTGGCTCATCCTCACCTCATGGGTGGAACTGGGATGGCTCTGTCTGCAGATCAGATGGGAAATGGTGTTGCACACCAGGCTGTAAAAATAAGTGCCATAACGAAGTCTGACTGGCAAGAGACGCTGGACCCTGACACCAGTGGTGTGTCTGTGCAGCTCAAGAGGGGCAGTGCTCCAAGACCCAGCACCGCAAGAGGAATCTTCTTTAAGGTCTCACCTGAGCGATCGATCTGCAACTGCTCACCTAAACGTACGAGATGCCATTGGCTGTGCTGCCTGACACTTGCTTTAGCCAGTTCTCACAGTTCACATAATAAGTTTCATTTCAGCATTGTCTTTCTTCCAGCACGTTCCCTGGCATTGTGGGTTAATTTAATAAAGCATACATAATAAGATTCATATGGGATTTTTGATCTGTGTTTTATTCAACATGTCAGTGATGTATAAAGTTATTACAGAGTGTTCTGTTTACTAATCACCAAGCAAAACAGGATAATAAAAGGATAATTGCTGCAAGCTTCCTTCCTTATTCCCATTAAGATGGTAAATTCAACTCAAACTGGAATTAAACAGGAGTTTTACCACTGGCTTCGATAGGGACAGCATCAAGCTGATTAGTCCTCTAAACAAACCTAGTCACAGCTGCAGTATTAAAAATTCAGGGAGTAATACTGATTTCCATGTCAACTTTTTTGGTGGTGGAGAAAAAAAAAGGTTTGTTTGTTTTTTTTAATCCTTACTCAATTCTCCATATTAAAATACAATATACACATTGCCAAACCAAATTATCTTTCTTGAGGATGCAGCATTGGTTTATACTGGTTTTATGGAGCCATTGGAGCAAGTAAATGAAGTAGGAAAGGGGAAATCCCTGAGCAGAGAATACAGCTGCTCCTCCGCATTTGCAGCTGGGCTGCTTCTGACGCTCCGGGGCCTCTGCCCCAGCAGCCATGCTCCTGCATCGAGCGCCAGGTTGTTTAAGCAGCTCAGATATGTGAAGCAAGGTCCCGCATTGAGAGATGAATTTTCTAGCCTTTCTTTGGAACAGCCGTTGTGTTTCCCGGTCACATTGGATCCCTTGCAGAGGGACTCCCTTGATAGAGACCATTCTCTTCTTGCAACCCAGGGAGCATCTGCATCAAGCAGCAGCGTGCAGTGCCAAGGTCCTTGAACTAATGGAAACCCAAGCTGTCAGTTCTACGTAGCAGCATGTAGCCCTGCACAACCTGCCAGCTCATGTCTGGAAGCAGCCTTGCCAGCTCAGCAGCCCAGACTACCTTCAGATCCAGGGCTGCACTGATATTCCTGGCTCGCTTCTACATGTCCAGCTTTGGTGACCTGGCACCACTTTTCATCTGCATGGAAAGATGGTCCCTGGCTGTTTTGCCGTTAATTATCAGAGGAGTAAAGGCCTTACACAGGCAAAACTCAGTCACTTTTAGTGAGAACAGAACTCAAAGGAATTTCCCCTTACCCATTTTGTGGGCTGAGAACCTTCCGGTAATGTACAAGTCTGTTGAGCTTGATAAAGCCATAAAAAAACTCTCACCACTATTTGATTGTCCAGTGAGCATGGGAGGGGAGGAACCATGGCACATGGCTGCAACTTGAGCCTGCACTTGCCAGCACTGCGCTGCAGCTGTGTGCAGCTGTGTGCAGCTGTGTGCAAAGAGTGAGGTAAAGCATAAGACTTGGGAGGTCCATGTTAGCTGAAGGCCTCTGTGTCAGCAGGAACCTGGCCCTGCAGGGAGGGGTATGACAACTCCAAATATTTGTCCTGTGGCTGGGCAGCCCCCAAGAATGGACATAGGCAGCAAATGCCAAATCTAGGCAAAGTTAACCTGTTTGCCCTCCCACTGCAATGAACTGGTGTCAAGCACACACAATCCTGAGATTCAGAGATCTTTAGAAGAGGAATCAGCCAATTTAATCAGTCAGATGCCCATGTAACTTGTGAAATTATGTCACCTTGTTATGTAAACTGATTTAATCCAGGTACAGCCCATAGCATGATTTTAGGAAACAATATTGACAAAGCCAGGACAAACAACCTCCCATTCCTTTTGAAACCCCAATTGTACAAACATGTTTGAGCTGGTGACTGTCTGTCTGCAACTGCTCTTCCTACATTAATGGAGCATCTAGAAAATGTACAATCAGACTGAGCCTGATCCTCCTCTGGGTAACGCTGGTGTAAAGGTCATACAACAAAATAGATTTTCTACGAGTATCAAGCAGACAGAGGAGAGCCTGGTCATTTTTCTTTTACTTTGATGGAGAAACAATATAAAATCAGCACTCTCCTAATCATTCCTAGGGCACTTAAGACATCTGCTGGAAATGAGAATAAACTGCAGTAAGACTGTACATGACAGAATGAAAAATTCTGTGAAATTTACACAGTGTCTAAATTACCTGGCAAATGCCAGATTATCTTCCATTTGAAAGTATTATTGGACAATATTTGAATAAATAGCTTGTTTTTTCCTGCTGCTCTAGTTACCACTAAGGAATCAAATTTCAGTTTCAAAAACTTCCAGTCTGAATGCAGTGTCTGAACTCCCTTCTCTGATGTGAAACGTCACGCAACAGACATTCACGCACAATAGGCAGCATCACGTGCTGGGACTGAAGCACAGGCCAGGTTTCGGGCTTTGGGTGGATGTGAGCATCAGCTGCCTCTGCAGGTGCGCACAGCAGTTCACACAAACATCTTTTTCCCCCTTTACTTACAAATCTTGTTTAATAATATCTTGCTTACAAATCATGTTTTGACTCCAAGTCCTCTCTAAAGACCTTCCCAGGACATTGCATAGTTTGTCAGGTGTGTGACCCTGCCAGCTGCACATCCCCAGCTGCTTAGTCCCGCACTATAAACCGCAGCTCAGGTTCTCTGGCTGCAGCTGGCTTGTGGGGTCCTGGCACAAGCAGGGGACACCGCACGAAGCAGGAAGCGCGTGGGACACAGGCTGATCTGGGAGCGTGACATGAGGTTCACACATGCCCAAGCAGTGCACACAGAGATACGCGTCTACGGCATCCGCCAACTCTACCAGAGGAATCTCATTTTTCAGGAAGAAAACAAGATGAAGAGGAGATTTGTATCCCCCGCCTGATGACCAACAGCCACTTCTAGCTAGTTATGTTATGACATGAATTCCTTCTGTTCTGAATCAAAGGATGCTATGTCCAGACCCATAAGCCCTGCTTCTGAAATCCCCCTAAAGTGCAGGTATAACTCACGTATAACTGCAGCCACATTCTTACCAATTCCTTTAGCTTTCCATTTGAAAACTCTGGGGTCCTCCTGAACATGTAATGCAGAAGTTGGAACATCCCTCAGTTTCTGAAACAGGCTAATGCTACTCGTTATATATTGCCAATATCTCAGGGTCTGTCTGCATTGTAGACATTTTATCTGGACAATATCAAGCTGGCTTTAGTGCTATCAGCAAACAAGTTACAGAACATATCAGAAAAGACAGGTAAACACACGTTTTGCTAGTCTGCACTGGAGGTGGTGCTAGTCTGGCTACAATACCCATGACATGCACTGAGATTTCATGTCCTTAAAGACAACAGCAGACAGGAAAGGTGGATATCATGCTCCCTCACCATGATTCTTTCTGCCCAAACTAGAATTCAACAGGGAAAAGTAACCAAGACTGCAAAAAAGCCCTCACAGATTCCTGTATTGTAATTAGGAAAATATTAGAGACAGTGTTTGAAACAACATCTGGTACAGTGACAGCATACAACTCATCTGAGTATCACCAAAACACAGGCTGAAGGGCAGAGCTGGAGATGCAAAGGGGTGCTATACTATCGACCTTTCACAAGAGGGCAGTGATCCCAGAAATGAATGTTATTTCTCAATAGATATATTGTGCTGTTACTGAAAAATTGCACTATATAGGTTATTGTTTTCCTTTCCCACTTTCAGCACCCTTGTGTGAGCATCTCCCAGTAGGTGATGTGTGGTTTGCACTTTCATCCCATCATGCAGGGACATGCACAGTGTGCAGCAGTAGGGCTCTGCAATATTTATCTCTGCCCCCAGCTGCCCCTTCCCCAGCCTCCAGCAAGGACGTCCCCCAAACATATACAGGTAGGTGCTTTTTTCCCCTCCTGACCTGGCAGCGAAAAACTTCCTTTACATTTTAAAGAACAGTGTTTTAGTTGGACTACATCACATGTTTTCCAACCCTGGGGCCTGGTGCATGAGCTGATTATGCCTGTGCATGGGGGTAGCGCTGCTCAAGACACAGCCAAGCAGGGTCAGCTGCTTGCAGGTCCTGTGACAGCCTGGAACTGCAGAGCTGTGGTTTGGCTGCTCTCCCCAGGCCAGGCTGGCAGCCCCAGCTGAAGCAGCTCCTTGTCAGCGGGCAGGCACACCAGCTGGGGGGAGCGGCAGCACTGGGAGGGTCCCCAAGAGCATCTCTGGAGAACGGCCACAGCACAGCAGTTGGGGACGGACCTCAAGGGTTACCTGGCCATACATGAGATGGGAACTCAAGAGCAGCGGCCTCAGCCCTCAAGCAGAACCTTCAAGTCCCCGGTGAAGCGCAGCCACAAAGGAGGGGCACGATCACACTCCTGAGGGCTGATTTTCCACCTGGTATAGGAAAATCCTGCAAACATCTACACAAGCCAAACCCTAATCCTCACTCCGGCTGGCCTACTGGCGGTACGCAAAGCTGCGCTGTTGGTAACCTGCTGTCAACCTGCGAATGTGCAGGTCGGACTGTCTGGAGAGCTTCACGGCGCCTAAATCAAGGCTTTGTTCAGACCGTTTTGTCTGGCACATGTAAGGATAAGCAGAACCTATCAAAGTTATATTAATGTGAAACTGGAAAACCTCGTATTAGGGAGAATGTGATGATAAAAAATAAAATATTTAAAGGGAGAAATTAAACGCTTAGGATGTTTTCAGATCATTTCCAGGAAGGAAAAAAGACAGCACACATTACAGAAGGAAAATTAGCCCAACGGGTAATTTGCATTTACAAAAGAGAGAGCCATATTCTCACACGTATCCTGAGGGCTAAATAATTTGAGCTGCTGCCAGTAATTCCCAACATGGAAACTTTGCCAAGCCCACAGAAGCAGCATTTTAAAAGACCCCATTCAACTCTTCTATTTGCACCTGGACTGCAGAGAAGCTGCTTTACATTTTCTCCTGAAGTCCCTTATCTTTAGAGATGATACAGCGTCAGCTGAGCTGTAAACAAGTCACTGTTTTGAGGGGAACTATGGTTTGCTCTCTTAGCACATTTTGCATAGCCATTAAAACGTTTACCTCTAAATAAATAGCTGTGTCTTTGAGGACCTTCCTGCCTAAAGAAATAAGCAATGACAGCAAAAAACCCAGCATCTACTTATTTTTGCTGCTAAAGACTTGAAGTAAAAAGGACTTGGCAACTGTACCATTCCTTTGAGATACCTGAACACTGTGAGAAGGTACCAATGCAGAGCAGCATCAGATACGTAACCAAAAATAGAGCTCAATGGCTTTGCCAACATTGCTTCATGTTGATTGGGTGAATCTCTTCTGAATTCTGACTCTCTTCTGACTTCAACAAGCAGTATTTTCTCAGCTTTACAAGCTACAACCTATATTCACTGCTATTACAAGATAATGAAAGAACAGGTGAGAGTTCTCATAGACAAGATAATGATATTTGCCCTAAATATGTGTGGTAGATGTAAGACAAGTCTTTCTGCTGCCTCTTGCAAATTGTTAACCCCAATCTCTGATTGCTAAGGTGAGATGCTTTGTGACAAATAAGAGGTACAAAAGCACTCATTCCAGAAGCTCAAAATATTGCCACAATTCATCTCTTTAGTACACATCCCTTATTTATATCTACAATTTCTTAATTTTTTGAAGCTGGCATTTACAGCATGGGAAGGGAGTAGCACCAGGCCTGTAGGTTATAACAGCTGGATTTGGAACTGAAAAAATATCACCTTGAGAGCCCTATTTATTGATCAATCAGATTATCAGTGCCACGGTGCTGGGGTGAGGCAGGCATTTGAGCTAGCAGCATCCCATACCTAAAGACAGCATGAATGCCCTAATTTAAACACTCAGTGACCTTCAGTACAGGTCACTGGTGGGCAGCCTGGTTTTGCAATAAACCTGGAGTCTCCTTTAATTCTAATAGACAGAGCAGACCGCTTGTAACCAGAAAATTTCCTTTCGAAAATTTCCTTTCAAAAGAGCAAATTAGTGTGACAGGAAAAAACTTGAACTGACTGCAAAACCCAAAAATATCATTAATAAGTTTCACAGAACCTCACATACCATAAGGTCAGCCCTTCCCTTTCCTAAACACACAGTTTGTTTGCACAAATTTCCCCAAAATAACCTTGGTGTTGGAACGTCAGCCATAATCCCACCTCATACTTGGCTGGACTGAGATCAAATCCTTAAGACTTTGCAAGGCCAAAGAAACCAAGTATACAGTAATTTTCCAAGCACAACATACTCTGGGACTAGCAGAATTTTCTAAATTTGTTACATTTAGTTGAAACAAATGAAAATCAGCCAGTGGATCTCATCTACCACTCAAGAAAGTCAGAAAAACTGATGCATGAGAGGTGTCAAACGTACTATCTTGGTGTTGCCTACTTCTGTTGGCTGTACTGCCTCTTTGGTTTGCCCCACTTGAAATTCCTTAGCCTGGCAACAGCGCTGATCAGTTTTCATTTTCTCTTTATTCTCTAACGGGATAACAGTTACCCCCACCATAGAAGCTTCTTTCCCTCTACCACATCCTTTGCTGGGTTGAGTTTTCCACAACTGAAATGCTGCAAAAAAAAGTTTGCTGCGATTCTAGTAGCAGATAGAGCCCAGCAGTTTCCCATTTGGCCAAACACAACACAACACAATTAGCCCTGAAAGCCAGAGCGGGCTGTAGACCTCAGTAAATCACAGCCAGTCCACTAGCAACACGTGAGGGGTTCTCCTTTCAACAGACCAAAGCAGTAGCTTTCTTTAAAGATACTTTTTTCACAAGTCGTGTTTAGTTGTAGCTCTGCTACTTTGGGACATAAGAAAAGGACACTATCTCTCTACATCGGGTATTATTTCACATAACAGGAAATCACTTCTGCAGCCAGACCTATTTCAGGATCCCAGCCCAGCATCCAGTCCTCATCTCACACTGACTTCTCACACCCTGTGCCCAATTGCATGTTCTTTCCACAAACCCAGCGGTGGCTGAGAATGGAGAGGAAAAACCAGCTGTATGAAGAGTTTTTCTGAGGCAGTTTACAGGAGCATATAAAGGTAGAACTGTCTGTGATGGGAACAGACCTTTTACCTTGAAGAGCCTCTGTGGAGGAACTGAAATAAACCTTTTACCAAAGGATGCTTGTGCCCTGAATGGTTCCGTTGTCTGAAAGCAAACCCTGTAAGCTGGGGGGATGGGAGCCATAAAACCAGGTGCCTGTGCAGTACAGCAGCAATGGCCTTCGCAAGAAGTTTCTTATCAAACAAAGCATTTGAAGAGTGCTTCGACGTGAACTGAGCACTTCCAGAGAAACCATTGTTTTGTCTGTACACAGAAGTTCTGCTATGCTGTGTGAATAAAAAGTGAAACCTCATGCTAGTCTGGATGCAGCAATAAAAGTATGAAACTATTGTATTTGTGTAGCACATTCTGATATAGAAAGAGAAATAATTTCTCCCAGTAAAAATTACTTTATCCACATATAACTGTGTTTACTCTCTGTGTTTACTAGCATATTCTATGCTAGTAAAAGCCAAATTACAACTTGAAATGACATTGTAATGCTGGTTTCAAGACCATACACAGACCAGGGACTCACTTCAGAGAGACTCTAGACCTCCGGTGTGGTTCTGTTTCCTACTTCCTCACAATAGCATGGGGAGTTTAAGTCTTCTCAGCAACACGTTGTGACTTTTTTCTGACCCTCATGGCCACACACTGTATACAAGAAGTTAAACTTGCTTCCTCAGTTGCTATCGATTAGTCATAAGTGTGAAACCTATTTCTCAGGTGCTCCAGACAAATCCTATAGTCTTGTGGTCTCTGACAACAGCTGCAAGGACAGCTTTGTGATTCAGGTTTTAGGAGCGAGGTCCAGCTGAGCTACTTGCAGACTGCTAAGATGCTTAGAGAGACTACTGAATGAGAGGGATGAAGCTTTCAGAACAGTTTCATTTTGTTCTTAAAAGGACATAACATGGCACACTCCAAAGAGCACAGGTTTTTACTCAGGCTCTTGGCCAAAAGCTCTCAAAATACCCAATCTGTGTTCTCTTAATCCTCCATTTCTATTAGGTTGTGTGCTTGCCTCAGCAGAGCACAAGCCTTTTTCTGTCAGATTCATTTCTCAAAAAGAAAAGAAAGCCTGTGTTAGAAAACTCATGTTCTGAGGATCATGAACAAATACATTCTGGCGCAGAGTCCTTAAACACCAACACAAACGCTTGCTGACCCCAGCCACTGGTTCTGCCTCTCAGGGCCTGTGGGACAGCTCAGCTCCATGTGAAACAGCTTCCAGGGTTTGCAGTTCCCTCATCAATGCAACCCAGAATTAGCATTGTTCAATATGTCAGGCTACAAGCTGCACTGGTTCAGGATCAGCTTCATGTGTAATTCCACAACCTCTGGGAATGAACCATGCGGAAAACTAACTGGAGGCAGTTATTGATTCAGCTGCCTGCCTCTAATTAACATATTGATGCACCAATATGATTGGGATGAAATATGGATCAACCCTGAACTTAGGGTTAGTGCTAAATGACAGATTAAATCTTGAACTAGACCCTTGCAAAGCTCCTTGTTTTCCTCTGTGACAGCTCTGTTTCAGTTCCTGCTGTGCTGGTTGGAGTGACAGCCCTTTCCACATTGAACTCGGGACCAGAATGTGCAGCTGTGTGAGCAGGACCCTGTCAGAACCACCTCTGGTGTGCTGGGCTCTGCAGCAGCACTGGGGTCTTGCATTGCTGACCCGGGGGTCTCCCTACACAATGCAACATCAATATTTGGGAGCATGACCACTGAAATGGAGTTTTATCTTATCAGGATGCATTTATGAAAAGTTTATTGGCTAATGCTTAATACACACTTACTAGTTAAAGATTATTAGGATATAGCTAGTTGTTTGAATATATCCAAAACAGATTCTATAGTTGTGTTTTACATTATAAGTATTGGGGTTTAGACTGTATGTGGGGGCTGGAAAAAGCCAGTATGCATTCATGTCTTATAACAGCATGTCCCTAAATCTCAGCTTTCATTTAATAAAATAATAAGTCTCTTGCTATTACCATTCTGAAAATAACCTGGTAATGTGAGCAAAATGTAACCAAGGCAGAGATGGCAAAGAGGTATCTGGAACAACAGCTCTGAGGCACATGAGGTGTCCCTGCCAACACCTCATCACCCAATGGTGACTTCAGTGTCAGCATTTTAAACAAAACCCCTCTTGGAGGTGGGCAGCAGTAGAGAAAACACAGGGTGAGAGCAAGCAGGTGAGGCAGGGCAAGTCAAAGACTGTGATCAACAGGCACATTGTTGTGACAATTTCATTTGTCCACCAGAATCAGCAAGATGTCCTGCTACTTCAGCAATCCCAGTTAAAAGGCAACCCCACAAAACTCAACAGAGCCCAGGGCAAATGTAAAAGATTCAAATGCAAAGTGTGCCCTGGAGTCCAGAGATACACTGTCCTGCTTCAAGCACCTTGTTCTTTATTATTCTTCTGACCATATGGTCTGGACTTGGGAACCTTTGGAAGAGTATCGCTGTCTTTTGTTCCCCTGACTAGACCCTGCTGATAGAGCATACTGTTCCTAATCAGAAATGCACTTGTATTTATTAGGCATTTAGTAACTCTTCATAAAAATAATTCATAAAATAATAAATACACTCCTCACATAACATGATTTTAATGTGTATATTTATCTCTGTGTGTAGCTGCAGTGTTTGCATTTACTCAGGGGGTGACACTGTTTTTGTTTCAGTGGAAATAGGATCATGACCGTTGTCATGACTTAATCAGCTTGGGACAGAGCCATGCTGGCTGAGCCTCTCACCTTTGTACAAGTCTTTTGGCCGCCCCTCCAAGAGGCTGGCACACAAGGTGTCTTTGAGCATCCGTCTGCTTTTCCATACATTTCGGGCTTCCAGGTTACAACAAGAAGTATGGCGGTCATTAGTGGCAGTCCCTGCACTGTTCAGTGCTGGTACAGCTTCTGTAGAAGCAACCTGTGCCAGCCGAGCTCAAAACGGAAACAGGAATTTCAGATGAGACGTGAGAACAAGGGGGTGCCTTATGCTACAGCCAGCTCGAGTATTAAACACATTCCGTAAGCAAGGAGTGCAGCCAAGCCTATCACCACGCTTTTATAAAACTGACCCCAGTCAGTCCCTACTGAGATGTGTCTGTGTGACTTGCTCTTGTAGCTGCTAAAGAGAATCTCTTGAAGCTTCTTGTTAAATTCTTTAGAAGAGATATGGCACAAACCGGACTTAGGATTTTCCTACTCATAAGCATACTGCTGCTGGATCAGACCATCAGCCAGGCTTCCAAGTTCAAAGCCAGGAAGCACAGCAAACGTAGAGTGAAAGGTACTGGGTTTTAACTGGGAGGATGGATAGAAGCTTACAGAATATGCAAGTTTACTGCCTACTTACATAACACTGCATGAACCAGAAACTAACATTATACAAATGCTTATAAACAGTTGCGTTCGTATTATATCCAGTCTTAAAAGATTTTTGTGTGAATTAGCAAGGCCAGGAATGAGTTATGGACGCAGAACTGTAAAACACTTGCTCTGTTTTGCCTGGTCGTGTCTGTCAACATCATTTAGAACTCGGGCACAACTGAGAGGACTCTGGCTGATCATTCTTAGTTGTGCACTTATGTTGACCAAGATGAGAATAGTGGAAATTCATGTACATCTGGTGAAAAAGAGCAGGATAAAATATTCGGTCTCCTAGGGTTATTGTTCCGATTTTACTATTCTCTAATTTTAACAGAATGTCTAATATTTGTGAAATATTCTCTTTACCTGTGTGAAAAGTACTGTGAAATGGCAAGCCAAACTAATGAGAAAAAATTAGCAGAAAAAGATAAGCATAAATTCACAGAGTGAAGTTTACAGAGCAAATATAACTCTGGTGAATGTTTGCAAATGTCTGTATATTTAAATTAAAGACTTCTTTCTAATAAAAGAGGATGTGGAGGTTACACTAATGGCAAATATTTAAACTCCTAGTCAATGAAAAAAACCTCACAGCTTTGATAAAGCCATTGTACAACACAATGACACTGCTCCAGGGTTATACGGTTATATATACTTCTCCTTTTGAATCCCTGTGGTTTTAAGCTCAGTGTCCTAAGGACAGGCTGCTTACATGTCTGTTTTTCCAGCATGTTTTTCTGTCAACCTTCCATTAATAACTTATGAACTTGCAAAAAATTAGTGTAAGAATGGAGCTCCTGAGGATAAGTCTCCCAATATTTTATGAAATTCAGAATGAGAGTGAAAATAAACAAACAAGCAACAACAACCCAAACCTGCCTTAGTGTCCCACTAAAAGCTGCAGCAGGAACTTGGCTTTTTCTGGGTTTTTTTTCTTGCTTCTTTTGAAGTAGAGGGACATGGAGGGGCTGCTGTGAACTGAGACTTGCAGGGAACGGGGAACCGGGAGTCCTGCGCTGGGAAAGCAGGGAGCTGTGGAGCTCGGGGGGTTATCCCCATGGAGAAGAGATGAGCTTTCTGGGGTGCAGCTGGAGGGTTAGGTGATGCAACACAGAGCTGTAGGAACTGTGCTTTTGTTAGTTCTGCTACATGTGAAAGAGCTCGTTTATTCCTCACGTTCATTACTGCAGCTTCTGGAAGGTCTGGTTACTGCTACAATCCAATTGTCATCTTGTGCAATGGAAGCTTGCCTGCTAGTTGTTCAATGGTGGTGGAATATTATAACAATTAAGAAAAAAAGAACGGAAAAGAAGATACAAAAATGGAGTTATGTGCAAATTAGCTTATTTTCTTGCCCCACCATCTTGTTGGTGCTTTTGCAAGTGCTACAAAATGGTGATTCAGATGCAATTTGTGTGACCCAAGTCACCAGGCCCTCTCTGATCTGATGGAGAGAGAAAGGGGAGGGAAGGGACATTCCAGCTCAGCAGGCTTGTCCACGTACACTCAGACTATGAAGCTGGATTATATTAGCTGCTCCTCATGGTGTTAAGCAAGAGTTGTGTGCAACTTTTATGCTTATAGAAATAACATTCCTTTGAATAAACACAACTTGTGTTCTGCTATTATTTGTATGTCATTATGCATACACCATGGTGCACAGGTTCAAAAGTAAACAGGAAAATTTCCCTGTAAATTAGATGCTGGCACACTAAATAACAACTAGCTGCAATAATCCATGGTTTTCAAACAGTTACTAGGATACAGTCCAACTGAAAATGAGATTTAAACTATGAGGGTGAAAGGTAAAGGTGGGTTCCTCCTGTTTTTTGTGGGAACCCTACAAAAATCCTTTCGTTAAGGAAGAGTCTTTAAAAGAAATCAGAAGATATCTCAGCAATGTGGTATTTTGAAACAGCTTTTAACATGTGTGTGCGCCTATCTTTTAATCTTACTACCTTTCTTTTATTTAAGAAAAAGATGACCTAAAGACACAGATTGACAAATTGTGGCGAGAAGTAAATGCTCTGAAAGAAATGCAAGCACTTCAGACAGGTAAAGCGGCTTACGTGGGCCAATGTCTTCCCAAAGTTATCACTGCCTTTGCTCCCTCCTCCACTCCCATCCCTCTATGATGGGGATTAGTGACTGGGAAATACAGCTCCTTAGGAGCGGCTGGGATGGTGAGACAAGTGCTGAAGGAAGCTTTCCAGGAAAATCAAGTCTGAACTAACAGCATACAAGTGACAATTCTTCACCAAGAGCAAGAACTAATCTGGAACAAGAACTGCTCTTTTGCTATGTCCAACCTCAAGCTGTGATTTTAGGTAGGATCAGACTAAAGCACCACAATGGGAATTGCTGGGTTAGAGAGTTTAGATGGTCAATGAGTTAGGTCCCCAGCTTTGTTATGAACACGGGCCAACTAGCAAGGCAAAAATATTCATGAGAAAGGCAGAGAACAGCCCCAAAAAAAGCTAAAAGGACCAAGCCTTTTTAAAGTGTGCAGTTTGCAACATTGAAATGTGAATGTTAACACAAAACTGAGAATACCCACTGTGGGTTCAGAAATATCCTGTACCGATGCACAAAGTCCTTTAAGTATTTAAATACCCAGATGGAAATTTCCAAACAAAATGAGAAGGGTAAATACATATGCACCTACTAGACAGTTGTGCTTTTCCACAGCTGCTGACACAAAACTTGGCATTTAATCACGTACAAAAGGGCACTGCAGAGGAAATTACATCATTCACATGAAACAGAACATTTTCCTTAGGGATGTTAATATCTGGGTTGTCCTGTTTTCCATCTTGGGTTACACAGAGCTTTTTGAGCTTTACAAAATGTTTTTATTTTAAATTTCTTGTAAGGAGACTTTAGAAGTTTCTCAAAAGAGGGAGCCTGTGCTAGACAAGCAACTCTTGTTTAAAAGTAGTTCTTGTATTGCTTCCAGAAGGAGCTTGACAGTGAGCATGCAGTGGCTTAGAAATTAAACCAGAGCCAGAGATTTTCTATCCTCTAAACTTATTTTGAGCTGTATTATAAATTCAGACCCCACACTGTTGAACTGGATTCCAAATTTGGCAAAAAGAGATCTATCGCCCCTCTAGCTCTGACTGTGTTTATTAATGGACTTCTGATACTTGAAAAAGGAGTTTTTTAAGCTATGGGTATTTCCAGACACACGTTACAATCTAACTTAATTCGCTTGGATTTCCTAGTTCCCCTTTCTACACACCATGAAATGTTGCCACATGCCTTTTAGCAACACACAGCTTCTCCCTAAAGAGGGCCAGTCCGCATCATTACTGCAGCATTGCTGAAGTAGAGAAGATCTCTCCGATCTTTCCCATTAATATAATTTTGCTAAAGAATTCCACATTTAGCAAGCATGTTCATTACTTTTCCTTGGCCATTAGCAGTTGGAAAGGACAGCATTTGAAGGATAAACCCTAATACAAAATGATGACCCTGAAAATGCAGCTAAGACATACAACGAATACCACAACTGGAAGTATTCAAACCCTGAGACATGAAGGGTAGGGTCCAAAGTAGACTTCCATATCCTGTTGATCAGATACATAATATCTTTTTTTACAAGAAGAGATGACAGGAATTAAAAATAGATTACAGAAAACATCAGGACAGAAGATGTTCATATTGTTTTATGACATATTTCTAATACAAGTACAAGATGAGTTTAAGCAATAAGTGAAATAATCTGGAAGCAGTCACATGAAAGATTCTAAAAATAATTGTTACAGGGGTGTATTCAAGGCCCTTGCTACCTTCCTCAGCTCAGAAGGAACACTCCTTCCATGAGGGTCTGTTCTCGTAGGTATTTTTCTTGGGAGAGGCAGTTTTCCACATAACTGCATTAGGAGAACTGGGTGACAAAGTTTAAGGATCACTGCTGCAACCAGCCCTCACAGACCTTGGCCTGGAAGAGCTCTGACAGCGGCTCTGCAAAGCGATTCCAGCTACACAGCGTATGCCAAATTCATGTTCTAGCACATTTTGACTTTGCATCAAGACTTCCCCGATCTGTTCCAATAGAACTGAAAGCAAACAGATCTATAAATGCAAAAGTTTACATTATTTGGTTCAGATTGTCACGCAAGCTTAGTAATATGCATACATTTTTTTTGTGTTTATAAATGTAAGTCACTTTTCCTCATTTAAATTTAGAGCTTGAAGGGATATACTTTGCAGAAGAGACCAGAAACTAAGAACTACAGAGGCAAATGTGTACTCTTCTGTGGGTGGCAATACGTATTTGTCAATCATCCAGACAGAGATTTGCATTATGAATTTAAAGTCAATATTTTTCTGGTGAGCAGGACATTTAAAATAGCACTTTTCTGTCCTGCTTTTGTTTGCTAGTGAATAGACTTAGTTATTGCATAACACTGTACTTTGGCACTTAAATATCGTAAATATGAAGAGACCTTCAGAGCTGTCTCCTTACTATAAAGCCAAATATATATTTCCTGATGACCAGCTCACATCTGCCAACAACAAAAGCCTCCATACCTCATCCATTCCATCAGTTTTAAGACAGATGAAATAAGGAAAAGATGTGTGAAAGCAGGACTATTTGCTAGAAGAAGACCTAAGATACACTGACAACAGGCCTGGGTTATATTTGAGTGTTCTAAACCAGCAAAATAAAAAAAGGCCTTGAACTAATTACATTGCTGGAGATAATCTGGGGCTCAAGAGCATGACTCAGGTTTATCAGCATAAACACAGGAAGTATTCTTCAAAGCACTTTATAGTCTAAGACCACAGCTGTCTGTCCTTGCTCTCAAGTGTCTTTTTGCTGGAGCGAAGATCATGCTCTGCTTGTGGCGTCCCTTGTAGTCGCCAGCACTTTGCAGAACGCCTGTAGCAGCCTGAACATGGCCCACCGCCCTGCTGGCTGCACACGGGCTCCTGCAGGAACAGGAGGAGTCGCAGGCAAGTCTGATCTGGCTGCTTCTTTTGGGCCCACCCTGAGGAGGTAAGAGCCTTTCATTTGCTGAGGGGCTTGTCTGTTTAATCCCCAACATACCTTTGGAATATTATGATTTTAGGAAGCATTATTCGAAGCTCTAGCCCAGGCTTTTACTGAGCATGCAAACAAATATCTATTCACAGTCTGTCTTCGTGGGACAAAGGCCCATAAGAAGTGCTACCTCGTATCGGAAGGCACCAAATATTTTCACGAAGCCAATGAAGACTGCATAGCCAAAGGAGGAACACTGGCTATCCCAAGGAATAACGATGAAACAAATGCTCTTCGAGATTATGGCAAGAAAAGCATACCTAGAGTGTCTGAGTTTTGGTTGGGTGTCAATGACCTGATAAACGAAGGGAAATTTGTTGATGTCAATGGCATGGCTCTGCAGTACTTCAACTGGGATCGCGCCCAACCAAATGGGGGGAAGCGGGAAAACTGTGTCTTCTTTTCTCAGTCATCACAAGGCAAGTGGGTGGATGAAGTCTGCCGTACTGCCAAAAGATACATTTGTGAATTTCTGATCCCATAACTATATGTACAAATGGCCGTGACCATGTTTTGGGTTATTAACATGCAGTGTTGCTTGTTAGTAAAACCTCCCACTCAAACAGCAGCAAGTTAAAAATATCCATCTTCTGCATTGTACTCATTCTTTTCTGAAACAGAAGTTCTCTCTATTAATTTATTTTCTGTTCAGATGCTAAAAATGTTTACTGAGTGCTCTTACTATGTCCAGAGATATATATTATGTTTTCACCTACATTGTGTCATATTTCAGCATGTTATTTCAACCTGATGTTCAGGTTGCTGGAATTTACCTCCTATTTCTGTACTTCATATCTCCATGGTAGGATAGTATTGAACTCAGAGCTCCAATGAGTTTACTCCAAGTTTACAGAGGATTGCTGTATGGTGACATGTGCCAATATAAGGTGTAGGGATCCTTACAGTTTAGTGTTTAAGAGGGACTCTGGGATTACGTGAGCTCCTGTGAAAAATGGCCACCATCCTTGTAGAGTTTAACAGGATGGATCTGTGACCGAGAGCTTTACCTATGGGTTGAGGAAGCCAAATGAAACAGAAATCTGATGTTAATTTTTAAACTACATGGAGCTAAAAATGATACATTGATAGAAAAAGGGGAAGTACCTCTTCTAAAACATCAGTTAGTCTAAGCATGTTTGCTTCTAAATGTCTCAATTGTGGTTAAATATTAGATGTCATTTGGAACGTTCCCATAGATGAAAGCAACCTGGGATCACACCTCCACCATGTAATGCCTTCACAAGATGTGCAAAAGCCGTCTCTCCTGCAGGATCGGAAAGGGGCTTTGATTTCAGACAGTAGCATTGCCCGAAGGCACGAGGACGGATCCCCTTTCTGAGCACAACCTCCCCGCCTGTTCCCCTCTCCACACAGCCGGCGGGACGCCTGACCCACAGCGAGGAGTGGGGCCAAGCCACGGCCACATGCAATTCTTCCCCATTTAACACACCTGACATTTGAAAATGAAGTTAAATGTGCTGGTTATTTTTTTTTTTGCTTTTCTTAACCTCCCAAGGAACCTTCATGTTATAAACTGCGGTTTCTCTCTTGTGTGAAGGAATTTTGTTTAAATATTTAAATATATTACTGCTTGAAGACTAATTCCTACTTTTCCTCTTTTAGTTGTACATGATTTTCTCAAATTACGCAATAAATTTGCAATTACTGGTATTTAACTGTATTAGTATTTTTGACAGCTTACGCATCCAGCTGAACACCATCCTTTCCTAGGGCTTTGAGGGTTGAAAAGGGGTACTGTCCTTAGGCATATTATATATATATATATATACATATACTGTGTGTATATATATATATATAGTGTGTGTATATATATATATATACGCACACACACACACCTTTTATTTACTAGTGTACCTACGTGCCACAGGCCAAAATTTCGATCCCTGCTTGCCCAAGTGCTGTATGAGATGCAACTCTTCAATGTATCACTGTCATGTGTTGTAATTTAAATTCCCAGCACTTAATGCATTGTAAAATAGGCCTGATTCAGAATCCTTTTACTTATCTCAAGTTAAAACAAAGAAGTAGTCCCCAGATATCTCCAATTTTCTTTCAAAATCTACCAACTTTTACTGAAGTTGTGAAGCAATTCTCCTTTTACCTACTTTTCAAGGTGATTACAAGTCTGCATTTATTTCTCCTGGCTTTTTTGCCTCTGGCTTGTCTGAAACAGTTTGATATCTCAGCACATCCTTACAGCTGCAGTCAAATTGAAAATTCACCACAAACTCAAGACTTGTTCAGCCAAGAACTATCAAACTTTGATGAGTTTATAAACTTATACCCTATTCAATCTATTTAAGCCATGCCTATGAAGTTCTACACAGGAATTAAAAATGTTTATAGATACTATTAGTGGACATTTATCATCCAGTGGATACAGATACCAGAGAAAGATAGAGCTACTCATTTAGTAGTGATTTGCTTCCCAAAGGCAAACCTCACCAAACAGAACTCAGTAATGAATTTGAAGGTTCCCAGCCAAATGCTAAGTACAGAAAAAACAAAGGGAGATGTAAATAGGAAAATTGATGGAGGAAAACCAGGTGGATGGGAGGGGTGTGTTTGTGTGGAGGGGGAACTCCTCCAGAAAGGCCAACAATGGGAACAGGACAGACAGAAAAAGTAGAAAGGCAGCAAGGAGACAAACTCTCTTGTCAAATTAACTGCCACTAACTTTCCTCTCAATGACTGAATGTGCCTGTGTGAAGTGAGCTCAGAGTGAGGAAGAGTATCTGCTGCCTGGTGGGCCTGCTCTGCCCTGCTGCTGCACTAGTTCTTGTCCCCAGACCTTCTCTCTCTCCTGATGACATGGTATTGCCCATCTTTTCCATCCCAGCAGTTTAGGCTCCCTTCTCTACCCCAGTCTCCTGCAATTAGTTTCTGAAATCCTCTGAGGTCTCCCAGTGACATTTTCCCTTCAAATTCCAACTCTGGGTTCCTCATCTCTGCAAAGGTCACACTGAACTGTGCTGCAGGGACTCCTGCTCCCCAATGCATCACATTTAGCTGGCAAAAGGGATCCAAGAGCCAGGAGTTTTGCTCGTGATTCCTGAGACTGAACAGGCTGGATTAAAGTGTTTTCCCCGCTAAGCACTGCTGTGCTATTCTGCTCTGCAGATGGGCCCTGTATCGTGGAATGGGCAGTCAGTGATTTCCCGTTTGCACTGGACGCTCATCACAGTTCAGGTGGGAATTGCTGGGGCAACCGTGAATTCAACGGGGCCACACTGCAGCAACTTTCCTCTTCATTGCTGCAAAACCAACCACAGAAAAAGCTCCAACACTCACACCTAGTGGCATAAGAGGAGAATGCAGGATTTACAAAGTTTGAAGTGCCATTTGAATGCAATTACTCTAACAAATACTGCTTCTAGTTCCTTCCAATTGCTCGCCAAAGGAAATAGGTCCAACGTAACATGTGTGAACATCTGCTCGCATGTTTGCAAGAAAACAGAAAATATGTATTTTTTTAAAGACTTGATACTAATTTTCAATAGTGCTTAACATTCAGCTGCTAAACCTACACTTTTCATGATAAAGATTACCAAGTTTTCATTTTGGAAGAAAAAAAAAATAAGGTTTTTATTGTTGTTGGTTGGTTTTTAGCTCAAAGTGTTTTGCGCACTCTATCTTGACAGACCAAGCAGTCATTGTGATAAGAGCCTCAAGAACAGTGCCCTGAATATACGATAAGACAAGATACAAAACCTAATGCATTACAACATCCCAACAGGTTAAGTAACAAATGATTTTCCCCCTACTTATTTCATAATTATATTTGTCCTCCTACCTCACATGTGATGCGTCCACAGATTTCCCCCTCCTTTGCTCCACCCAAGGGAGAACTCATTCTTTCTCCTTCCTGACTCAAAGGAAGCCAAAGCTGAGTGTGGGCACCCAAGTGAGAGTTGCACTCCAACCTTTATAACTCAACAATAGTAGATGTAACACTCAAGTTACCCTGTAGAGTGGCACAGGGTTAGGTCACCATTCCCCGCTCCATCCCTACACAACTGATCTCCTACTAATTCAAGAGGTTGTCCATTGTAGCACTCAGATCACTTTACTTCTGCCTTACCATGTGTTTTAGCAGCAATTCGTTCCCAGCATAAGAGCTGGTAGTTAGAAGAGGTAGTTAGAAGGAGAAACTCTTTCATCCTGTCCGTTACGCATGATATACCCCCAGTATCATTTGGTCTGGCTTCAGTTCCGCTACATCTCACAGGGTTTTTAACAGGTCAGCTACATTCCTTTCTCTCTCTTTCAGCTCTGCCCACGTATATTAAACCAGAATGAGCTCCATCCCAGGGAGCTGCTGATGCTGCCTGCCAGCTGGGGAGAGTCTGAGGCGGAGGACAGACTGCCAGCACCAACACCCATCCAGCTGGGAGCTGAGCTGGACTACAGAGCTTCTCGGTCTGTCCCTGAAGGGAAAGCTCAGACAGCAGCTGAGAGCATCTCTCAGGCTTTTCACACTGTACAGCAGAGCCCAGGGCTTGCTGATTCACCCCCCAACCTTCATTAGAGAGCTTAGTGGGCAGTATGAACTCCAAGTAGAGCAGTTTGGAGCAGAAGGAAGTTACAATTCAAAGCCAAGCCCAGAGCTGACCCTACACACACAAATTTAAGCACAGTGCTTGTATTTACTGGTATTTTCACCTTTTTCCACCTTTCCATCTTAACTTATTCCATTTATTTTTCTCCATGTGTTCTTGTCCATAATCTTTAAGCATGCACATTAACTCCCAAGAAGAAAAATTTTCTAGGAGCAGAGAAATTTGCTTCTGTAGCCAGGAATATAATTTAAAAGACTTTAAAGTTCCATTTTTGAGTACTCACCATAGTACTCATGCAAAATTCAACCTTGTTAAACTCCTTCCATCCACCAGCATCCTCAGCAACATCCTACTACCTTGTGGGGCACTCCGTGTTTCTGAGGCACTGATGTTGTCCCAGGAAGCCCAGACCAGTTATGATGTCACCTGTTGCTATGTCACAGGGACATATGATTTGTCTGAATTACACACTGCAGCTACCTAAATCCAGGTAGTTACTAAAGGACAGCAATTGTATCTGTAAACAACATGAAACAAACTTAGAGACTCTTACCTTTGAATAGCAATGAACAGGGGTGATTCCTCTGTAGGAGCAAAGAACCTCAGCTAGAGCCTCTGCTCAAATTTAAGCTCAGCCCAAGCTTATTAGCATACATCAAGCACCCATCCCCACCTGAATGCTTGGGTTTCAGTGAAAAGCTTTCAGCTGTGTTTGAGACATAGGTTGTCTGATGGATTAATGTGTGTTGTGGATTTCCACAGTAGAAGCTTAAAAATGGAAAATAGTCAAATGTTTACTAACTAAAGCTAACTGGAAATCTGTTAAAATGCTGGGAAATGGTTTTGAACATTGGCTTGCTTGGTCTTCCTCTTCAATTTAAGCCTTCTTCTGGGATTAAGCTAGCTCTGCAGAACATAGAGATGGCTGTGCTCTTGGGAAAGCTGTGTCCCTTCCGCTGTAGGGGTGTTTATGAAATGATAAAATCCTTTTGTACCAGACTCCAGGGTAGGGTTTGGAGGATGCAATCCCAGATGAAATTTCTGCATCTTAGCTGGAAGCACCTTTCTGTGCTCAGCTGACCAGGCATGTATGCACCTAGGCAAGCTCAAAGCCTTCAGTAGGAGCTGGATTAGCCCACTGGGAGCAAGAGGCTGCTGAGCACAGGACTCAGATGGGGGTTACACGCACAGCTACCACCTGTACATGAAAATCCTGTTTGCTTGCATTACAGGCATGTAGCTTCCTGCCTTGCACCCTCTCTGAAGGGAAATGTGCTATGCAGAAACAAAAGTATTCCAGGGTGTTTGCTTGACCTCATTTGAACTGTGCAAGAATTTTCTCATTAGTACAAGCCTTGTCCCTCTGCCTTTGGAAAGAGGCAAATAGTCCATTTCAAGGAGTCCCAAATCTTCTTACTGATCTCTATCAACATGTGAAAAAGGAATATATGCTGCAAGTCAGGCCAAACCTGCTGGTTACCAAGTAAATTGCAGATATGCTGTCAAAGCTAGTATTTCAAAATAAAAATGTGATGCACAACCTTAGCTTGTTTGTATTTCCCCTAACAGCTGTGTGCCTGCTTACAAATAGAGGCAGAATGCGGCCTATGCAGGCTTAGATAAACTTCTAACTGTTCCTGCATTATTTCTGGAAAAAAAAAAAAGAGTAAGGCACTACTATGCACATTTTCTTCTTTAAAGGAACTCTGCTTCTGTTTATTTCTTCCTCACCGTGGTCTGCACTTACTCCTCAGAGTTTGGAAATATTGCCTTCTTTATTGATTTTCTATTTACTGTATAGGAGGGTTTTTATAGACTTTCTCTTACAAAGCTTCTATAGCTTCTCTTTTCTTGATAAATTCCATCTTGTGGATCACTTTAGGGAAGGACAAAAGCAATACTATATCTTGGAAGCTAAATGATGGGTACTTTAGAAACAGTTTATTGCACTGATAAATATAACATCAATCTCACTTAGTGTTGTCTAAACAAAAGATAACTTCCCTGGAGTGATGGTCTTGATACAGCACTCCTCACCCCAGCCAGGTTTTAGGGAGGACGGGATGGCTTGAGAGTATTTTAAAGCTATCTTTGGTGTCTCAGGTTGCACCGGTCTATAGGCTCAGAAACACAGAGGGCACAGTATCGCGCTGTGCCAGATGGCCTCTTGTCCTCCTCAGCAGCACCTGAGGTGTGGGCACAAATGTCCAAACTCACTTGCTAGGAAAGAACAGCCCAGTGGCTGGGGTGCACACAGAGCTTTGCTTCTGCCTCTTTGCCCTGCCTGTGCAGGAGAGAAGGAGAATTTATAGTACAGCGATTTGAATGTAAATAATCTAGTTCGAGCAAACTGGTAACACCTGCAGTTTCTCTTGAGAAAATCTCTCTATAATATTCAGAGCATTACTTTGGCTTGTATTTGCATCAACCAAGTAGAAAAGAAGATTCAAAACCTTTTTTGGTAGTGAATGAGCATGTTACTGATACAGTATGGCCAGGTGCCTGTGGATGGCACATTTAATTAGACAGGCTGCCTGTAAGACACATAGTTTCAGCCCTAAAGCGTGAGAACACGATACACATACTAAAGCACTGTGATTTATTTTTCTATGCTTATGCAGAAGCAATGTGGAAAATTCCACAAACATAGATCCCTTCTGTCAGGATAGCCAAAGATGAGTATAGGTGTAGATAAAAAGAGAAGCAGCAGCGCAGCAGGGACAAGGCTCTAAAGATGGTTTAGTTGATAAAGTAAATTATGCACTTTTAAATGAGTTTTCTTTTCTCTGTACTGTATCAGAGCTACCAGAGCTACTAGTAATTAATAAGCCCTTTGAAACTAAAGCCATCTCTGTCTCTTTAATTTAGACAAATACAAGGAAAAATAGCTTTTCCAGGGATACTCAACCCCCTCAGTAGCACAGTGGCATTTCTCTGTTCTACTGAGGTGCTACTTTATTTGTCCAGGTAATGGTAATCATTTTGTAAAAATAAAATGTACATCCTTAGAGAAAACGGAGCAGAAAGCTCCTAATGTTTACTATTATGACAAGACCCGAAGTTATTTAACGTGAATGCAAAGACACCTTTTTAAATCCTGCTCTTAGTACATGAATGTGACAGTACAATCCACTTTAAGGCCAGCATTTTCAAGTGCTCCTGCAGAACATGGCTGTTCAAAACATGGTGTTGCCAGGTCCTTTTGCTTTTTCAGGAAATTCAGCTCTAATGAATAGACTCATTCCTGCTTCAGTAACAGTGATTTTTTTTTTCCTTCCCAGTGAAGAGAACAGAAGTGGAACCAGGCTTAGTGCTGTTTGCTTTGGAGATGTGTTCACTAATGAAATCCTTCAGTCCACTCAGAGTGCAAAGGCCTCATCTGCAAACTATTGAAGGGAAAGGGCTGATTTCCAATTTGCTTCCACAGACTTTGGGTCAAAACAGGAGCTTGTTATTCTTCTTCCTTTTTTACTGGTTATCACCCCAGTTTCATTTCTGGAGGTGTTTAGACTACTGAATGCAGACATGAGCTCAAGAAGGAAAGGGGCAGAGAAAACCCTGATTTTTTTTCCTCTGATTTTCCAGCCCCAAAGTGTCATGAGTCATCAGGGGCTGTCTCAGTAACAAAAGATTTCATCTTTCAGTGTAGCATCAGCACAGCACCATCCATGAGTGCTGGCTGCCCTAAATACTGATGCCATCTGCTACATTGCTGCTGTCCCTCGGTAGTGCCTGTTCAGAAACCTCTGCTGTGAGAACGACTCGCCTGCCTGCTCTGCTGGGACCCTGAAGGACCAATTGGTGGGCAAGATCAAGGGGACTTTCAGGGGAAGCTGCTGCGTGCTGCGGGAGCTGTTTCCACCCCGCTTTTGCGCTCCCTCCGTGCACAGAGTCAGCACTCACTGCCCGCCCGCCAGCGGACCCTGGGGCACCGGGAAACGCAGAGCTCCACAGCAGCTCGCCCGCTACTAGCTGAGCTTTTTCCTTCTCTTTTCTTTGAGGTTATTTCTTTGTCCCCGGGGTCAGCAGTGCTCCAGAGGTGGCCTTGCCGAAGCGCTGTCGCCGGGCGCCGGGTGGCTCCGGCTCCGGCTCCCGGGCAGCGGCCCCGGCCCCGCGGGCTCGGTGCTGCGCGGGCGCTGTCCGCCCGCCCGGTGCTGAACCTGCCGCCTCTGAAATCTGGTTTTGATCAGTTTCTCTCCAGACAAAACGATATTTACCATGTATTAAACATGTTGGTGGGAAAATGTATCTCTGCTAGTCCTGCTGTCTGCTTTTGGAGGAAAGGAGAGCAAAAAGAGTATGAGCAGGAGGAGAAGAGGAGTTGTGGGATTCTTGAGAGAGGAAAGAGGTAAGGATTAAAAAAGCAAGCTGTTTTCTTAGGGCAGAATCAACTTTCACCAGAAGTGCCCAGCAGCTGCACAACTAGTCTTTTTCAAAAGATGACTGATTTGTTTATTTTTCCCTATATGCAATCAGAGTTACTTATTCTAACTTAAAATACTAGCATGTCCTGTGTTCAGGGCCTCCTTGTGTACATGGTAAAACAAAGTGCCTGTTCCAAAAAATGTACAATCTAGATAGACAAAAGGGAGGTTACTATCCCCATTTTACAGCGGTGAAGCTGAAGCATTAAGAAATTAATGGCTGAAATAAAGCATCGTCAAACAAGGAAAAGTTTTATTTTTTGAGATCCTCTGGGCCCAGTGTCGTAGGCATTAGGTTTTCTTTCTTTCCCAAGAGTCAGACCTGGGGTGGTTGATGAATTACAATAAACATGTAGCTGCATCCCGAGCGCAGCAGTTGGGTGTGTGGGAGTCACACGGGAACTGACTGGGCTGAAGGATCCAGTTGCCAGAAAACAAAGACGGGAGAGTGAGGAGGGCAGGACCATTCCTGCCAGAACGACCCCATCCTCTGACACAGAACCTGAATTTTCCTCCTATGAAAAAGCCTATATCAAATTCACTTTATTTTTGGTGCTTGGGTCAGGTAATGCTATGCCAAACATTCAATAGATAAATATTGTATTTCATATTTACTCCACTATGTTTACCGTAATTATGTTAGTGTGCACTACAGGATCAGTGTAGACAATAGTGAGTTACTGTTGAACTGCTCTATAAATCTATCATGCTGTTAAACTAATTATCATCATATATGTAACTGAGCAGGCAGTCTAAGCTAGCTAAACCAACGTGAAAAATGCCAAGATTAAAAGCATGAAACAAACTGTGGCTAGTATCTAATTAAGCAGGGAACAACACGGTGGAGTGCAAACGTGGATACTGCAGGCAAATTTATTTTCAGAAACCTGGTCAAGCTTGACAAGGAAATTCACTGTAATCAGCTGATGACTAAGATATTTGTCTTGGTTTAAATACTTATTGTACTTGTATAAAGATATACCTTTAATTGGTTAGAGAAATGGAACTAAGATAAAACTACCCTGTTCCTATTGCAAATATATTCCATATATGCTACACAAATGTAAACCATTTCACTTAAAAATATGGCTAACGCAAAGATTTAAGACTATGTAGTCTGTAAAATAATCACATATCAATATCCTTTTGAAAAATATTTTTTCAGGTAATTCTGTAAGGAAGCATTTATCTTGAGAGCGGCAAAAAAACTCTCATGATAGTGGATGGATTTCATGGATAATCCAGTTCAGTTCTTGGGATCAGCCCAGATTACAGTGTGGAATCTCACAATGCATATGGAGCAAACACAGCTTTTGAGATTAGGGACAGGTAACAAAGAAAACAGCTTCAGCTTTATTTTGTGTACTCTGCTATAGAGACACTGTGATGAATGGCAAACAATGGGCTCATAGGGATTTTACAAGCATGTGAATCTTCCCAAACTTTTGTCTGCACAGCACTATAATTTTTCCCATAATATTTTTGCCAATACATTGCAATTAAGTAACATCCACTGGACCTTGCTGACATAGCAGGGACACTAGGAGACTTAATGTAGTCCTTACCCAGCAGAAGACAAGCTTTGCTGCCTATTTTTCAAATGTTTAAATCCAGATTTTTCATACTTCATTAGATGCCCTACTGAAACTTGATATTCTACTAGTGCGAAATTAAAACCAGATGGTTTCCTAGGAAATATAAACTGTATCTGCATGTATGTATGCAGCTGTTCAATAATATCAATGACTGGCATCTAAGTCCTTGAGTACACTTCTAGTAAGAGTTAATAAATAAACTGTTAATGGCACCTTACACGAGCATTGTGTACCATATATCACTAAGCCTCAGTCTAGATCACTGGTGGTTTTCCAAACATTACAAGGTAGCCCGCAAAACAGTCTCTCTCCCTTCCAAAAATTGGTCTCACAAGCAATCCTACGCACATGACCAAACCATTAAAAAAAACAAAAAGGGATATGTTAATATGAAGAATAAAACATTAATTCACATGAAACACATTGTAGTAGTGATGCACAAACCACTCTATTTCTACAAGACTAGGCAGTCAGCATTTTTTCAGGATAGTAGGTGGCCTTTTTGTTTTTGAAAAGGTTGAGAAGTGCTCTAAGCACATCAGAAGTGCTATAAGCAATTGTTGTTTGGCTGGTCCATGTAATAGCTGTTGAGCACCCTGTAACCTTTAACACATTATTTATAAGTGTTAATTAATGAAAAACATCTTTTTTGTTAGCATGCTGCCAGCATTACTAATCCAGTCTCAATATCATGAAAGACAGATACCCCCAATAGTCTCATTCAGCTTTCTTGGCAAGTAGGAATAAGTAGGAGTGAATAAGCAAGGCTACATATGAAACATTGATTAGAAGGAAATTATTACCATATGAATTGGGTAATTCTACTGAAATATTAAGGGAAGGTGATAAGAATAGAATGTTCTGGAGACTCTGCCAGTTTCCTTTCCCATGCACTGCACTAGTAGTATGGCAGTGTTAATCTATTCAGTCGTTGAAAGAAAAGAGGAAAAGGCCATTGGTGAATAGGCAGGGAAATGTCAAGCTTTACGCAACCTGCAGATGTTCTTCATTATGCAGGATACAAAGACTCTGAGAAAGGAGCTTGTTAGTAAAGCTGGGTGAATAATGGGTTGTCTGGTTTTGTGGTCAAACCAAAAAACCAGGAGGAGAAAAACTATCAAACTAAGCATAAAATTTTGAGGGTTTAAAAAAAAAAAAAGTATTTTCTTGGAGGGAAGAAAGATTGGTTGCAGGGAATGGAGGGGCAGCGAGAAAAGAACCAAAAAAGTGAAAAGCTGATCTCTGATTAGCCCTGCTTGGTAGCCATTGGACAAGCTGACCTCTACAAAACAGCTGATGAGAACAGACACTTTTTTCAGGATAGAACGAATAGGGTATGTCTATGGCATCAAATCCTCCAAGTTACATGTCCTGAGACAGCTAGACATGAGTTTCCTTTTGGAAACTACGTAGTTACTAAGCATGGAGCTGAGAAGCTCTGCTGAGAACAACTGTCTGCTTCAGATGCTATAGGTGCACCTTTTGTCTTCAAACTCAATTCAAGAAAGTGAGAGCACACCAACTACCGTATGATGTGACTGTTTCACAAGTCTTCCTTAGCTGTGATGTCAAGCAAGCAGTATGAAAAGGTGATTTTAATATTTTCTTTTTCTCATGATACTCTAAACTTTGCTGGAAATATCTTGGGAAGGTAAGAACCTCTGCTTCTCTTACTTGTGCTTCTTCCCACCTGCTTGCTCAGCAGTGATATGTATACTACGTACGCATCTCTGCTCCCCCTCTTACATCAGGAACTAGGAAGTGTCCTCACATTCTTCCATAAGATCCAGATACAATTGACTTTTATTAAGGAAAAAGATAAATAGTGTCTTATCAAGCTCTGCTCCCAAAGAAATCACACTTGTGACTGGAAGCTAATGCATAATGGGAAAAACATTCAGGAATTTGGTCTTTAGCTGAGACAACTGAGATCTGCTTCTTAACACTGTCACACGCTACATTTCAGTATTCCAAACCCTTGTTGAATATTTGTAGCAGAAGAGCCCCATTAGAGCCTTGTGTCTGGCTGAGAGATACAAAAGTGTGTGTCTGAAAATTTTTATTAACACATTTTGAGGCATTCATTTTACCACCAAAGACAGAGTAATTGTGAAGAGTTTTGTGAGTTTGATCAGAGATTTAAAATGCTGGATTCTCTCCAACTACAGAATAGAGGCTCCAGCACAAAAATGCTCCGTGCCAAGAAAAGCAATTTAAACATGAGTAATGAGGGCACATTGTTAACCATTAGTTTTTAAAGATCTATTTTTCATTTTTAAATGTTGCAGAAGCACAGGCTATTTTTGGAAGTAACTTTCCCTTTGGTGCCTCTTCAAAACCACAGAACATACATTCTCATTCAGTAAGGAAAGGTGAATACCTCAATTCAAACATCTTGTACAATAAAAGCTAGAGTTTCAAGGGAACCCATGACCACGTTTTTAAGAGTACATTCAAACTCAAGACCCAAGGTTCAACAGCATTCAGCACTCAATAACTTAAGCCCTTTTGAAAATCCAGCTACTTGGTGCCAATATGAGGTTTTAGCCATGTGAAATTTCTCCTCCAATAGCGACATATCATTCAGTGACATACACTGTGTTTGCCAGGTCATTATGTAACATTTGAAATGAAATCCAGCGTATCCATTAATGTGGACTTCCACAAATACGTTCTGTTCTCATTAGATCATCTTAACACTAAGTTAGTAGATTAAGCAACTGTGACTGCTTTCTTTGTAACTGAATTACAGAATCAGTAGATGTCAGGAATGTAAATGAATGTACTGCTGGCCTTTTACTGAATTCAAATTGATTTTCGGGCAGGATGAAAATCGGCTGAAGGACCATAAACAGAAGATAATAGACCACTGAGGAGAAGGACCCAGCGAAATACCTCAGGGATACACATTAGGCCTCACACTATTTAATTTATTTTATTTAGATGACAAGGCTGACTCTACAGGACATAGTTTCAGCTCTGCGAGATTGTAGACCATTTGTCTTCAAACAAAGAAACATGACTAATGATTAACACAGAAAAAGTACAAAAACAAGGTGTTTGTCACTACTCGGTGCTGCCAGCCTTCTCTCCATCCCTTCTTATACTCAGTAAGCCTTTTATGAGGAGCCTCATAGGTGTCTAAACCTATAGGCTAGCCCGTCATAACTCACACGTGCCCCGAGAACTGTTTTGCCATAATTTTGTTTTTATAGGTGGCCTAACACCAAGATTTTCTCGGTACATCTTTTGCAGATCATGTGCAACATGAATTAAATCCATCTGAATTTAGATAGTTGATCCCTTTCATCTGCATTTGCAGAGGCTTTCCTAACAGCTGCAGTATCACTCATGCCAAACATACGGTTATCCCAAACTGCTTGACGAAGCATCTTTAAAATCAAGTTCTATCGTACACCTTGAAACGCTGTTAAACTGTTGTATGTAACATGCACTGAGGAAGAATTCCCACAGTCTTACCAAGGAAATGAAGTTGTTACTGCAAACCAGATGTGATGTGCTTCACTGAGATGACTGGTAGAGATGCAGAGAGAGAATGAAGGAAAGATTTTAAACAGGTAAGCAGACAGTGTACAGTCGTCCAAAGGTAACTGATAGGGGGGTGTAGAAGGAAGGGAAAAACAACAACAACAACAACAAACCTAAAACAAACCCAAACTTCTTGAGCATGCAACATGCATGAAAGCAAACACTTCATTATCGGTGCATTTGCACTGTAAGTGCAATTACCAAAGCACTTGAAGTCTAAGGACACTTAAATCTTAGAAAGAAACAAATAGCATGAAAAACTCCATAGGCAAAGCAGCCTATAACACTTGAAATAACCCAGATGTAGGCTAAATTAATGTAAAAAGCAAGAGCTAGAAAAGATGACAAAGGACTTATCTGATCCTCTGAAAGAGAATTAATCTTCCATTTTGTCAGAATTTGAAATTGAAATAAATGGTTGAATTTCAACATTCTTTGAAACAATTAAGTAAATAACATGAGTCATCAAATTATCAACTGTGACTTTTTTTACTTCCCAGTGAAAACTTCTTGAAAAGTAGGAGGTGGTTAAAAGTAGAGGGGAAGAAATATTTGTGAAAAGTATCATAACTGTTGCAGTCTTTGTTGATTCTGAAGTTTCAAAGGGGTAAGTGTGGGATTCCTCAGATGTTTTTATAGAAACTGAAATTGCACTAAAACCAGTATAAACCCATAGGACTTCTGTCATATCATATTACTCATGTACCAAGGACTTCAAGGCAATTTGTTAATATCCACGTTTTGTTGCCAAACAAAGTCTTTGCTTTTCATTCATAGTGTAAATATTTCAAAATGAAAGGCAGTGGTTCTCCTTAATTGGTATATACACCTAATTTTAAGATTCTAATTCATTTTCTAAAGTACACCCTTAGCACTAACATACTACAATGCTGCTGTTTACATTTAAGACATAAGGTGTACTTCATATACTACAGATAGGAAACCCCTCAGACAAACGATTTCCACATTTCCACTCAACACAATTCATGGAGCACTGGATGCTGAATGCTGACAGACTGCAACGGGAAGAAAACTAACTACCACCTTCTCCCGCAGTACTACTCCTAATTAACACTCTTTTTCTGTGCTTCAAACATGGACTTAAATAATATGTTTTCTTGAGACCTGGCACATCTCTCCACAAAGTCACCTGTGGAGTATTTCACCAGCTTCCCAGACCAGAAGTGAGCACGTCACTGAAGTTTTACCCAAAAGAGTATGGTCACAGCCTTTTTTAATGCTCCCAGTAACACTCTCATACGAAAACTGGCTCTTGATGCATGAGTTTTTATTTCTAGCAGGAGGAGATAATTTAGTAGGTCTAATTCCTCAGGGGAACCTGCAAAGTGATGGGAGCAGCAGGGCAGCAAAAGGTTCACGCTGCTTTTTCTAGACAGATATGCACGCTATTAGTGAGTGAGCAAGCCACATAGGCCAGTGTCCCAAACAGTGCATAACAATGTCACCCAAAGGAGGCTGCTGCATTTGTGGGCTTGCACCGCCACCTGCTGCAGTCCTCAGCCATCACTGGCTCTGTCCAACAAGGGCGTTTTTTCTTTTCCTAAAACACCTGCCGAAGAACTGCAGAGGGGAGATGCTGCCACAAACGCTGACAGCTGTGTTTGGTTATATAAGCACATATGAATAAGTCAGCATGTGGGTGCGGGATCAAAAGCAGCGAGGTGGGTCAGGTGTGTATGCCCTGTCAGCTGAGCACTGGTAACAGACGAGGCACGTCCTCACCTGCCACAGCTGCAAGGGGGCTGCAGCTGGACGGACAGGGGTCACTGCGGGTTACTGCCCATCCACTGACCTGTAGCGCTGCAGGCTTTGCAGCTGGCTCCAATTACATCGCCAGGTGATGCCGGGCGGCAAAGGGGCCCGCGCAGCGGGCTCGCGAGGCGGCTGCGGCCGCCGGGCGGGAGTTCGCACTGACGCGGTCACCGTGGCGAATCTCGTCCCAGAGCTTAAAGAACAGTTCTTTTTTCGTGGCTTTCTGGGACCTCAGTGTATCCGCGCCCGTCTCTGAAAGCAGAGGGCTGGGAGCGCTGAACCGCAGCCCGAGGTCCACGCTCCCGCCACGCCGCTTTCGGCGCAGCTGCGGCTCCTCAGGTTCCAGCGCAGCGACAGACCTGCAGCCTCGCGGCCCCGCACTACGCTTCCCGTGGTGCCCCGCGCCGCGCGGCCCGGCCGGAAGGGGCGGTGTGGCGCGAGGCCGCTGGCTCGCGGCAGCAGCGGCAGCACGGGGCGCCCGTCCCGATGGCGGCGCTGAAGTACGCGGGGCTGGAGGACACGGACAGCGAGGAGGAGCTGCCGCCGGGCTGGGAGGAGCGCACCACCAGGGACGGCTGGGTTTACTACGCCAAGTAAGGGAGGGAGCGAGCCCGCCCGTAGCCCCCTGGCCATCCGCCTCTTCGCCCTGGGTCAGCGTCCGCTCCGCCGGTGCTGCTGCTCCCGCAGCGCAGGGTGCGGGCACGAGCCGCCGTTTCGCGCCCCGTCTCGAGGGGAACAGCAGCTGCTGCCGCCGGGCCGGTCCGGTCCCCGTGACTCTGTTTCCGCGTGCGGTGCCCGCCCGGGAGCGCCGGCGGAGCGCAGGGCTGTGCAGCGGGGCCCGGCGCTGAGCGCGGTGCGGAGCCCGGGGCGGGCGGGGCTGTGCGGGGCTGAGCGCCGCCGGGCGGAGCCCCGGCCCCGCCCGCTGCGGGAGCAGCCCCGGGCACGGGTGCGGGACGGGCTGTCAGCCGCTGCTGCCGTGCGCCTCGTGCTTCTGTGGGTGATCTCTGTACACACGGGAGCCTTGCGCGGTGTTGTAGTTGTCTTAGTTTCCCTTCTCTGAGGAATAGGGAAGAAACGGGTACGGTGGAAGTTAAAAGCTCGAAACGCTCTCAGCTCTTCACGCACCACAGCTTTGACAAGAGGTGAACGTTTGCGTTTAGCACCATCTGCTTGTGCCACTGAAAATGGTCGCGTCCTCCCTGGTTACAAAAGGGATGTGCTACAGGCCTGGCTGACTTACTGGAATATGTACTTATATGTTATCTTTTGCGGTTTATGTAGTCGTACTGATCTTGGAATCTGTTTCAGTCTATTTAAAGCTGCAAGATTTATTCCCTTCCACAAAAAGGGGGAAAAGTATAGTGCAATCTCACCTGTGGTGGGTTGACATCTTCCTTCCAAGTTCTGTTTTACAAACACTGGACAGAATGCTTTGATTTCTCCGCACTTGTTTATAAACACTGTCAATTCTCTCTGGATGTTTGTTTTTATGTCAGTTTTCTGTATATTTCCTTTGACTTCATAAAGCTCTCTCAGAAAGGAAGTGAAAATAGCAAATCTACAAAACAATAACATATTACTGAGAGTAGTTTTTACACAAACAATTAATTGAATAGTTCTGGTTTTTAGCTTGTGAAACTGAACTAATTGATTTAATTTAATAACATGAGTGTGCCTTCACTGGCTGAAACAGTGTGTCTAAAACTATTTCACATGAAGAGGTGTTACACTACTGCTACCTTTAACATAAGCTCTATATCTGTGCCTCTGCAAATTTTGGAAGTTTTTTTTTTAAACTTATCAACAATATGAACTTTAAAATTAGCAGGAATAGGGTTACTTTGGTTTAAGACCTTTAAAGGACTTTGTGATGAGTCAGGTATGAACACAGTCAGTTACCAAGTGACTTTTATGTTTTCTTTCTTTTCATCGTAAGCACCAAAATTTAGATGGAAAGTCAAGCATTTATTTTAAATTTTATAGACGTCTATGCTCTCTGGTTACTTTTCCTTCAGAACTGTGGCAATGTGGGAGCCAGAGAACTTCTAACAGTAGTTTTGACTTTTCTTGAGCAAGGGATTGACATGTTTCTTCTTTGTGGAAGACAAGCCAGTTTTGGCCCATATTTAAAAACCAAAAAAGTTAAAAGAACTGTATGTGCTGTATTATTAGACAGTCTTCTGAAATCTTACTTTTCTTTCCCTACAGCCACTTGGAAGAAAAGACACAGTGGGAACATCCGAAGTCTGGGAAGAGGAAACGTGTTGCAGGAGGTTTGTGTGAAGCTGAAATTATGTTACCAACATCAGCTGGAGTTTGTTCAGGAACTGGATCTCATTGATCTTCTAGTTGATGCTAATCACCTGGGCAAGCCGAGCTTGGCAAATACAGCTGATTTCAATGGGGTTTGATGTGTGTGATTGTGTCTGTGCGGAGTGATCACTTGTCAGCTTTATGGCTTTCCTCTTTGCTCCAAAATGCCAAAGTACTAATTCCAGGATAAAGGGATTGTTTTGCTGTGGCTTGCAAAGCATATAGACAGTCTGGAATTATCTGATTGAGTTCTGATCTCCTGGTTCCTGTCAGGTAATATTTATAGGTGGATTGTATTATATTATTCAAAGAATACATTTGATTAAATATCCCTGGCACAGAAGGATGGCCCATTACTTTTCATTTTGCTTGTTTTCCGTAATTGAATTGAATATTTGTGCCAGAATGGCAGACAGCCAATGCTGCAGGACACTTCCAAAGGTATATGGCTTCCTGAGGACCTTGGATCAGTGCCTTAGATTAGATCTTTCCAGAAGCTTCTGTATGGTGTACTTAGGGGTACTATACTGTTGACAAGCCATATTTCTTTTGGCATTTGTAATCTGACTGTAACTAACTGGAATGTTTTCATTAGATTTTGAGCTGATTGAACTATAAATGAAAACTTTTCAGCCAGGATTAGAAATACTGGCAATTCTATCTGATAAGTACCTCTGAAGGGTCTTTTATATATTAATTTATTTTGTAAAGATTTCTCATTTTTGTTCTTTTATCTCTCCTTCCAACTTCAATTTAATGTATCCCATACACACTTGAGAGTTCTGATCTTCCAGCTTTTGGTATGTGTTACATATAACTTTTCTTATGTTTAGCTCAGTGCTTTTGCTGTTTACTTTATCAGGGATAGATACTGAACTGTGTACAGTACAGACATGTGTATGTAGTAGGTAGCATGGTTACATTTTACTAGTTTGTGCTATAACATGAAATAGTCTTTATAAAGAATTTTTAGATTATACTTAATATGCAAATCACTACAGTTGTACCAGATCTCCTCTATATTGTACTTTTATTAGAGAGCAGTTGTGTGTGATTAGGGCAGATATCCTTTCAGGTTTCAGTACTTAAGTGCAGCAGGTGGCTGCATCACCTACAGAAATAATGCAGAATTTTGCCACGTCTGTCTGAGAAATCACTTAAACTTCAAATCTGAATATACTCTAATGGCTGCAGAAAGATGATGATGATGTATATGTTTCCTAGGTCTGCCATATGGATGGGAGCAGGAGACTGATGAAAATGGACAAGTATATTTTGTGGAGTAAGTATGTCAAAATGTAGAATATGGACAAGTAGGACCAACTGTGTTTCGTGTTGGGTGGCTGTTTCGAGTTATGATTCTGTGACAATACCAGCTGGAAAGGGAAAGAAATTGATAAGTACAACTTCAGATTCCTTATGCAGATATTATAATTGTGGCAGTGTCCAGAGCCCTGTTTGTGGTTTTCTGAACTCTTCCATGTGCACAGAAATACTGGCTTGGGCAGCAGCCTGGAGTGACTTGCTGACCCTCAGGACATGTTCATGTAGACTCATTTTGGTTGTATACCTTTATGGATAAACTCTGTAAGTATTACTTTAAAAATGTATCCAGGACTTCATAGCTGATTGCTAACATTGCAGTAGTGCTTTAAACACACGGGATGAAAACAAAAGTGCTGCAGCTGTGACTCGCTTGCAATCTACAGCACAGAAGGAAAAGAGGATGGGGATTGAGCTAGCAAAGATTTTTTTTTAGAGAAGGGAGGAGAAAGTTCACAGAAGCAGAAAGATTTCTGGGAACATTTGCTCTTGTATCTTTTCAATGGCAGAGTCAAAATGGGGTAATTATCTCAAACTAACTTGGTAGAATGAAGAATGCTCACAGGCCAAAATAATATCATATGTGTAGCCTTCTGTGTCCTATAATTAAGGGCTGAATACTGAATGTTGCTGCTTAGTGTCTCTTTCTGATAATAGCCTGAAGAAAACTTAAACTCTGTTTTAGAAAGGTGAACCTGACCTAAATTGTGCCATTTGCTGAGCGGATATGAAGCTATTTGTTTTCAGTTGTTTAAGAAAAGTAGTACTGAGCTATGTTTCTCATTGGTGTATTGTTTCAAGGGAGTAGCATAGGCCCCTTTTGCAGTCCTCCTAAATTAACCTGATCTTCCCTAATCTAATGGGATTTTTCTCTTGACAAAATTCTGCTTTCTGTGTCAGGGGTTCACATGAAGTTCAGAATGTTATTGTGAAGTATGTGAATACAGTAACTAATGGACACTGTACACAACAGTGATTAAAATACATTTGAAATCTAAATGCAGAATCTAGAAGGATCCAAGCAGTGGAGTGTTTGTGTTCTTTTGCAGCCACATAAACAAAAGGACTACCTACCTTGACCCAAGACTGGCCTTTACAGTTGAAGATAATCCGGTAAAACCTACTACTAGACAAAAATACGATGGAAACAGTACTGCGATGGAAATACTCCAGGGTCGTGACTTGAGCGGAAAAGTGGTTATAATCACGGGAGCAAATTCAGGAATAGGTATGTTAACATTGCACAGAGTGTAAAGCATGGCAATCTTTATCTTACAGGCTACTTGGGCACCATCAGTTGTTGTTTAAATATTTGTGTTCTTCTGGTATTCAGACTTTGTTTGCATCATATCCATATAAGGCAGAATGCAACCCCGTCCGTATGGTACGTCTCCCTCTTTCTCTGCTACTTGAGGCTAACAGCTTCTTTTGTTTGGCCCGGAGCACCCTGGCTCCTGGGCCATTAGCAGAAGGGAGTGCCAAGGCACACTGAGCCGCGCCCAGTGTGGGGGATGTTTGGAGGCTTCAGGGGCACCCACAGCCAGTGTGGGGGGTGCAGAGAAGCTTCTAGAGTGCCTACAGTCAGATCTGATCAGATAAAAACGGGACAATCATCGAGACCCAGCCCCATTTTGTGTGGGGGTCTCTCGGAGTACGAGCTCAGCCACTGCCGCCGAGAGCCCCCTCCCTGGGATGGGGACTGCGCTTGCCTCGCCGCCACGGCTGTGAGTAAAACTCGCAGCATTGCGAGTATATTTATACTTTTCGTGCACATATGCACGTATAACTTTCCGCGCTCCACATGAGCGCGTGTAAAATTAATCCTCGCAGAATCGCGGGTGTATTTTCTTTCCGTGCACATTTGCACAAGTACTTTATTTCCTCGCACAATCGCGAGTGGCCGCCGAGAGCCCCTCGCACAATCGCGAGTGTATTTTCCTCCCGTGCTTCCACATAAGCACGTGTAGGATTCCGTGCACATTTGCACGTGTAAAATAACTCTCGCAGGACTGCGAGCGTATTATAAATTTACCCTCGCACAATCGCGAGTGCACACTTTCCGTACTCACTACGAGTACGTGTATCTCTTTAAAAATAATCCCGCACCGTGTTCAGGCAAGTGTGTGCTCCTCCGGGACTCGGGGATGGCTCCGGCATTGTTTTGGTGAAGCGACGGGCATGCACTCTGTGGACCGCCTGTTGTATTAGTGGCTGCCCCTCTCAATAATTTTCCTCAACTGATATCCGAACCTGTATTTAAGTCACTTTTCGAGTGCTAAAATCCTGTTTTCCACCGGTTCAATAAAAGTTGTTTTTGGACCTTGTTGTCCCTTAAATTGACCTGCGGGGTGCCTCCGTGACGCCATATAAAACCTTTAGCTGGAAAACTTTGTTCAGGTTTGTGTGGTGCTTTCTAAAGAAAAAAGAGGAAGCGTGTAGAACCTGGGGATTAGAGGAGAGGGACCAGGAAGACATGGAGTTCTGAAGCAACTCATTTTGTCCAGAAAAATATTGATGGAGGCATTTTACGTTATGTAAATACATGAAAGATGGCTGTGAAAGGGAAGGGAAGGTTCTTGTCTAGGACAAGGACTAAGGTTCGTGTGGCTGCAGCAGAGATAAAGTATTCTGAAAAACTTTCTAATGGTAGGAAGTAAACTCGGGTCAAGATTTTCCAAGGATGTTGCTGAATCTTTACTCTGAAGGTGTTTTCAAGTCAACTTGATGAACTTTTGTCAGAATGTCGTATTTCATGGTTTTTGACTTTGAAATCCTTATTAGTTGTATTTTCTAACAGGTTCATAAATCCTTTTAGACAGTAAGCTTGTTTAGCTATCTTTTACTTACTATTACTAATGTAGTGGGTGGGTATTTGAATTATTCTAATTAGCTGCGTTTGTTTCATTTTATAATGAAGCTTTGGTGGTTGGGGCTTTTGCCTGCCTTGTCATAAGACAGAATTTCTTCTCCAACTTAATTTTCTAGGCTGTCTGAAGTTTCACTCTTAATTACTGAGGGTGTACTTTGGATGACTTCAGCAGTGCTAAGAGTTTTAGTGGTATTTAAGTGTACTGGCTTCTCAAGTGGTACTTTGTTGCCTTTAACTTCTCTTAATGTGTGTATAAAATGGGGAGACTGCTCTGTGGTTCTTTCTTTTACTAATTAGGAGTGTGGACTGTAAGGATTTCCTATATTACATACCTAATTTCTTAAGTTAGTCCTTAAAATTGCTGCAAAAAGTGTGGAAAAATCAGATTTTTAAGCACTTCATTAGTTTTCATTAACCGTTTGGGAAAGATTAATGAATTAATCTGTTCTTACAATATCAAGAGATTATACTAGATCAAGAGTTATTAGTACATTTATTTTTCTTATTTTGGAAGCTTTTCTGATAGTGCAGTCTGAATATTCTCTGGATATTTTTCTCATCTGTTCTTTAAGCTCAAGCAAAATTTTAGTCTGAGTCTCACATTAGACATTGAGGTCACCAATAAAGCTGGTGCAGTAAAAAGAAGTAGCACTGATTTACCAAACAGTTTAATCTTGTTGCGTCAATCTTTCCAGTTTAGGAAACTTACTGCTCTGTGTGTGTTTCAGCGTGAGCAGTGTAAATGGTCAGTTTGCCCTCTTAAAGTCGTTCAGACTTGTTTCGCTGTGCGAGGCTGGAGGCGGGATGCCATCCTGTGGGCGCGTTGGCTTCTTTTGTTTTACAGGTCTCAACATCAGTTAAGGTTACAGAGAAAGCCCTTCCCTTGCACGCTGCTTCTATGGATCAAGTCCTACTTCCCAGTCTTTCCACTGGAGGGCTGTGTTGCTCTCCGAAAACACTGAACAAAAGAGACCTGGTGCTTTTCCTTGGCTTGGGTAAATGCTCCCGTGAATTTGTTGTTTGTGTTGTTAATTATTAGGGCTGGAACTTGACATTTCAAAAAGCAAGTCAGCTGTTCATCTAGGTTTAACTTTATAAAAATATGTGGGATTTTCAACCGCGTGTGTAAGCGATCTCATCAAAACAAAAATTAAAGAATATTACTTGGTTTTTAATATCAGGGAGACAGTTGTGTAGCAACTCTGGTATGAATATTGCTATCTGGTTTTAAGACTCGTATAACTATATGACCTTGAAACTACACGTTGTGTGTTCTGTCTCGGGTGCAGTAGCGTCCAGCCCGTGGTGACTGCTGGGGTGTGCGTGAGTAGCGAGACGCCAGCGCTGTTGCCGTGTATTGCGGAAGGGCAAAACGTGCGTGTTCTGTGCGGTCGGGCACGTTCCACAAAGTCAGGTTTTTCTTAACGCTTTCCCAAGATTTTATCACAAAACTGTATTGATAATCACAACAAAACCATTGCTCAAACAGCAATTCTAATTGTTCTGCTATATGAAGGTCAGAAGAAATCTGTTAATTGGTTTTGTAAGGGATGCCCAGAATGAGAAGAAATTATATCAAGAAAATTAAAACCACTTTTGGCCTTGAGCAGCTTAAATTTTTGAATGCCGAAGAAACTCCGGTCATAATGTGCCTTGCTATATCGCTTCTCTGGATTATGTTGTGCCAGAGTAAAGCATGTAATTTGATAATTGTGGAAATGTTTTAGATGACTTCTTCAAAATAATTTTCAGTTAATGTTTTGTTAAATGGAATTCTCTTCTTTCTGGCACTTTATTACTATGCAATGAAGAGGCCTTAGCCAGGAGAAAAGTTTTATATTAGATACTGTTAATTAGTACTTAAAAGATGAGTCACTGCTTCACTGCTTTTGGTTTGCATGTACTCTTGGTATTTTATTTCTTGGACAGAACTTCAGTATTAGCAACTTTTGTCACACTGATGCAAAAGGCTGGGAAACGTGCTTATAATTTATCACAATTAAACATCTGCTTTATGATTTTAAAAGTTGTTTGAGTAACTGGCCCTATAATTTGTAAATGATAAACCAAAGTTTTTCCCATTTTATTCCTCTCGTAGCTTTTTTCCTCCTGATGGCTCTACTGGTTTTGTATGTTTTAAGTGTGGAAAGCTGGCGTGATGTAGTTAATAATAAAACATGGTTATTGCAAAACTTGTGCAAGTTAGATTGCAGCATATCACTTAGGCTTTTAAACTCTAAATGTCTGATTAAGTTATAGCTCAATATGGTTAGTACATTTTAGCAGATTACATGTTTTATTAAAATATGTTTTTACAAACAAGGGAAATGCAATGCATCCCGTTTTCTCTTTACTGGCATACAGTTAGCAGCAATGTGTTTTTCCCCCCCTCTTTCTTTTTAATTTGATTTATGCCACAGCCATGGCTGATTCACATCTCCTTAAACAAATGTAGCCAATATATAAGGATCAGGTGTATGAAATCAGGAGAAGAGACTTAGAGCTAGAACTCTGTTTTGAGCTCAACTATCAGAATAGAGCCTATGCAACTTTTGGCAATGTGTAACTTGATAATTTACTTATTATTAATCATCATGGTAACATGTAGATGATTAGATTGTGTTCACACATGGTGGTGCTTTTGTGATAAATACAAATCATGTAGCTCTGCAATTTATCATGTGCCTTTTGCTGAATCACCTGCACCTAATTCAGAAATCTCTCTCATATGGGACGTGGTTCGAACACTTTACATCTGTGAGCGATGTAGAATGGCTTCCCCTCTGACACCATCCTTCTGCCAAAGTACCAGAACCCTGTCTGTCTGCCTTAGTGAAAGAAAGAGAAGGTGAAGTTTCAGTGATGTGGGATTAACTGTGTTAATTCCAGGAACAATAGCATCTGAGATCTCATACTGTCAGGGTGGAAATAGAACTTTAAACGGTTGGAAAGCTCAAAGTCTCTCCTTTCAATAAGTATACAGTGCTTCCATTAATTCAGAGAGATCCCTAGATACTTGTTTTTCTGTCATTGTTTTATTGTATTAAAAAAGAAGTTATTTTTGGTAGCTTTTTACTGGTTTCTGTTTACAAAAGGACTATAAAGAATACGCAAAGCTGTACATAAAGGATACCCTACATGTGGCCAGACTGCTGTGCTTTGACTCCGTGCTTTTGTTCTTCATGCTGGCAGGAGCCGATGAGAGTTGGTTTTACTGGGGGAGTGGCACATTGCATGGGCTCAGAATTTGTGAGGTCCTGATTTCTGAGCTATAGTTTCTGTATGTTGTGTTTGAGCAATTCCCATATCATTCTTGTAGTTAAAAAGCAGAACCAGAGTCCTGATAGAGGCAGGTGTGGTTAACCTTTGCATTTCTTAAGCCAACTGAGTGATTGCTGAGTAATGGCTGTTGAAGCTACTGCTCGTAAGAGGAGCAAAATTAACTTTTAAAGCTTATCTGAATGTCTCACAAAGATCATTTAAGTCCTCTAATCGATGCTAGCTAGCTTTCACCACTCTGTCCTAAATCTATTGGCCACGGAGAGATAGGAAAAGTGTGATGAAAAACACCTTTACTTCTGAAGAAATCAAAACCTGACTGCTCTGTACCTGCAGAGAATTGTGTGAATACGGGAAACTGTTCTAGTTGCAGAAGTTACTGAGATTATTTGTGGGCAATATACCATTTTACTGAGGCTGGCTTTACCAGCCTTCACAAAGAAGGTAACACTTGCTGAATCCTAATTAGACCGGTGAATGGTCTCATTTAAGTCAAACTCAGATCATATGGGAGGAATAAAACAGACCCTTACAAATACCATTGAGGACTCTCATTTTCATAGTATTAGTCTGACTGTCTTAAATATGTTCATTGTCTTTCACTGTATTGCATGGAGTTTGGTGGTGTAAGCCCACAGTTGTTTGTCTGAATCTGTCAGGAAGGAGTTGTTGAGCTCTAGTTTTGAGCTAGATTGCAAATTTTCCTTGAAAAATGTGCACATTTTTCTTTGGAAGTACAGAGTTGATTTTCTGATGTCTCTAGTCTGTTTCCAGATGAAACAGTATTTAAAGGTCGTACAACTGGCAGGACTGCCTGCAAAGGAGCTGCTCAGGGTAGTCCTCTGTTTCAGGTTCACTTCATGGTTTATTGCAGGGTTTTAGAATCTTTCTTATGCTGTAATACTGGAATTTTGTTAACCTTGGGGGGCAAAAAAATAAACGGAAGCCTGTTTTTGTTGGGTAGTTTATATTTGGAAAAAATATTTAAGAAAAGTTACATCTCTGGTTTTGGTCTGTATTGTTATTTTTCTCAGTTCTATTCATATTTTAACTTTTCTCAAAGATCTGCAAGTGTAAACTTTTGTTGTTTTGTTATGAGAAACCAACAGCAAGGTGTTTGCTGTGCAGTGATTGTTTATTATATCACAGAATCCCAGAATGTCAGGGGTTGGAAGGGCCCTGGCAAGCTCATCCAGTGCAATCCCCCCATGGAGCAGGAACACCCAGATGAGGTTACACAGGAAGGTGTCCAGGCGGGTTGGAATGTCTGCACAGAAGGAGACTCCACAACCCCCCTGGGCAGCCTGGGCCAGGCTCTGCCACCCTCACCAGGAACAAGTTTCTTCTCAAATTTAAGTGGAACCTCTTGTGTTCCATTTTGATCCCATTACCCCTTGTCCTATCATTGGTTGTCACCAAGAAGAGCCTGGCTCCATCCTCCTGACACTCACCCTTTAGATATCTGTACATATCTGAATTTTGTAAGTCCCGTAATCCACGTGCAGTGACTAAACTTGGCGTGGATTATTTTAAACCATGTGAGTAGCCCTACCATAAAAATGTTGGTGTCTGTGTAGAAGTTTTGTTATTTGCTTCTTACTTAAACACACCTTAAAAAACAAACTTACACTTCACTTTTTTTTTTCTGGTATTTTCTTTGTGGAAGTCCAAAACTTTGTAGCGGGCATGAGTTTTCTTGTCCCAGTGCTTTTGGGGGATGAGAGTACAGTGCTTTTCCAGGAGAGCCCGGGTCTTGCAGGCCGTGTATTTTTGGCCAGAATATATTATTATTGGTGTAGAAAAACAGAGTTTATGGAGGGGAGCGATTGAGTTTTCCATGAGTGGCATCACTCTGTTTTAACTCTGGCTCAATATTGTGGGATACTAATAGTGCTCTGCTTTACATCAGGCTCCAACTGTCTACTTGTTGCCTGTTGTAAATATTAAAAGGTCCTCTCGGACTTCAATAATTTATTTTTCTTATTGAGTAACCTGAAAAGGGTGTCAGATGTTCACACTGCTTTTTCATGTCCATTTTGATGAATCTATTTATTACTTCTGTAATGAGTAGTACACATGGTTGGTTAGCCCAGTTATTGAACTTCATCAACCTTGGCTGAAATTCACAATGCATGTGAAACTTGTTGTAACATGTAAGAAATTACAGCTGGGCTGAAAGGTTTAATGGTGATTACTACTTGTAATGAAATATTTTTACAAAGGATTGAGCTGCCTGTGTTATACTTTCTAGTGCTCCTTTTACAGGGGAATAACGTATTTGTAGAACGGGAGTCCTCATATGTGGTACTTACTTGTTGTCTGTTATCTGAGAGTTAAACAGATTTTCAATGGGCTGCAACATAACTGAATCTCTTTTCTGTCTTTTGAAATATTTAATTTCACAGGGCTTTTTCTCATTATTTTATGCATATTTCATAGCGAAAAGACCTTTTGCACGATTCGGTCTGTCTCACTACAACACAGAACTTACTCTCCACCTCATCTCGTGCCTTTGTGTTTTGAGAGCTAATTGTGCTTGCAAGAGTTGTTTGAATAGTTTCAACTCTACCTGTGGGATTTTTTTATTGAGTATTTGTTGGATTGTGGGGAAAGAGGAGGTTGATAAATGTATAAATGTATACTGTTTTCTAATGACAATATCTGCTGAGACATCTAGTGACTTTTCTAGATACTGTCAACTCCAATTACAGCCTAAAGATGTATACATTAATGGATATGATGTTTCTGGCTTACCAGCAGAAAATTTCTTAGTGACTATATCTGTGCTAAGCAGCAGGGTCACAAGACAGGTTTTCAATATCTTGTGTCCCTTCCAAGCTCCTTATGCTTGATTATGTCAAGGATTTGTAAGTTTTTGCAACTCGAATCTGAAGCAGTGAATCCCTACCAAGAAAGAAGGGGAAGGAGACAAGGGACAGCTTGGGAAGATCGAAATCCCGACCTGGTTAACAGGAGTCTTGCTACTGGCTTCTTAGTTAGTAAGGCTGGAATTTTGCCTAAATTATAGGATAGGAATAGTACTGTGAGAAATAAATATATCTTCTATTCATCCTAAAATCTGAGATATGCAAAACTTTCTAGAAGACTGTGTGATCCAGGAAAATAAAACATCGTATGTTACATTCTTTTAATAATTCTTAAGGGAAGACCATCAAAAACATCAGTAGTTTTGTCTTCCATTATATATATATATATATATATATATATTAATGACATTTGCAATTCTTAGTTCTGTTATTGACAACACACTACCTCTTATGCCTTCCTGTTGTTTTTCTTCTGTGAATGAAAGGTATTTTTTCTTCTTTTTCCATTTCTTCTGTACGTTTTTCTTTAGCATGTGAGAACTTTGTAGTGTTCTGTTCAGCTGTATAACCTCAGTTTTTCCTGTTCGTGTAACATGTAGCTGGTTTTGATTTCCTACCGTACTTCTACGTGGTGGTTTTAGTACATTCTCTGTTGCTGCAAACGTCTACTTACGAACTGCCTGTCTTGAAATCTGAATAGTTTTGTCTCAATATGCTTTACACTTCCTCTCCGTTTATGTATAGTTACTTTGGTCACTGTTTCCAAATTCCCATTCTTAGTTAGCGTATCCTTTGTGCTAAAAAAAAAGTGACGTTAAGTTTCCTCGTTATTGTACTTTTTTGATAGTAGTAATATCTGTGTGAAGAAGGCACAATCACAGTTAAGTTTGAAATCTTTAAATCTTTTGCATGCACTATGACTTGAGGGTCAGAAAAATGAGTGTTGATTAGAATGGTCTTATTATAACATAACTTGGGGAAAAAACATCATCTTTCTGGAAGGTATGTTTGTTGCCTCCTCATTGTTTGTTCTTTATCCAACAGCTTTATCAGCATGTTCTCTAATGGGGTTTCCTTTATTTTTTGATCTCAACTCAAGTTCATAAAACTTGGGGCGTTTTCCTTTGGTGATGATCAGTCAAAAAGCTGCCTTAGTGCAAAAAATCACTGTTTTAAAAAGTCACTTCTAATTCTCTTCTAACACAACCACATTGAAGAAAACAATATTGTATTGTAGATTCAGGAATTCAGGAGCTGTGACACATCCTGGTAACGTTCCTCTTCTGCCAGTGACAAGCATGAGCAGCGTTTCCCACTTATATACGTTTGTATATCATAGACATCAGCTAGGTTACTTAAGATTTAAAGAAATGTATTATTAGTCTTGTTTTACGTAGGGAGCAACATATGGCTGCTGTAACTGATCAAGGCTTAGAGATTATTTCCATGTCCATATTCCAGTTTAAAGTGGGAGATGGATTGTTCTGTCACAGGATGAAAAGTATACTCCTCTAAAAGCTATTCTAATTCTTTAGCAGGACTAATTAATATATCTTAAGGGTAGAAAACATGGCAACTAGAAGTGAGTAAATAAAGCTTTTCCAAAAAGTGCTTTATTTGTTTTGGTCTGTATCCAGCTGCATGCAGTTGCTGAGGGGTATAAATCTTAGTCTCATTGAATGGTTTTTAGCTCTGAGTGTAAATTTGGGCTGTTTTGTGCCTCACTAAGATAGACGGCGAAGAGTACATAGCCATGTGTGTGACCTGCTTGGCATCACAAGCACAGTTCTGGCATCCTGGCTCGACCAAGGTTGGGATCTGTGAGAAAGTGTCTTGCTGTGTCTGTTCCTGAATCTAATCTTGGTCACAGGAACAGAGACCTCGAATTCCTCATTCTGTTCTTTGCATCTGGTAAACACTTGTCTCTTTATAACAAGAAGTCACATATCTAGAATGTAAAGCAGAGATACGCTTCATAAAGGTATATGATGTAATCTGATGACTAAATATCACTTACTAGACCTATCTGCAAACTGACATTTGGCCATTTAACTGGGGAGCTTGTCAAGGACAAGGCAAACTAAATATGAGATCAGCCTGATTTCTGCCTGATCTTGAGTGAACTATTCAACACGACGTTCTGGCTGTCAGTAGGAATAACTGTTTTTAACTAATTCACAGTAACGTTACAAATTGGGACTCAAGATTTTTAAATTACAGTATTGTCACAAACCCCGTAGGTTTTAGGAAGCATTTAGAATGCTTGTTCACCTGGCAGTTTTTCCTGTTTTATAGATGTAAAATTTTGTAGGCATATACATTTTTGGATTTAACATCTCCTTCCCCAAACTGACAAGGTCTAAAGTCTTGGAAGATGAAAAAAAAATGCTCTAGAACATGCATCTGTAGTTGGTCATTCGCTTTAGAAGATTGTCATGGATATCATGGGTGGGTTGCTAGTCTTCCAGCTGTTAGCAGGTAGACCTTGTGTCCCCTAAGAAATATACACTAGTTGTGGTGTGAGAAGGTGCATGATATGTTTCTGGGCCCTTCTTGAAAGGGTGGTACAGGTCTTTGTGTTGTGGTTTGGTTTTTTTTTTGTTCCCCATGGCTTTACATTATGATTTAATGACTTCTAATTCTTGCTTGTTTCCATTCTCTTTGCTTTCGTGTATAGACACTTTTTGTTAATACTCTTCTTATTCTTCATCTTTTGTTTCAGAACTCCATCTCCTGCCTTACTTTATATGTTGGAACCACATGATGGATCACTTGGGTTATATAACAACTTCCCATCTCCCTCTTCCCTTCGTAGTTTAAAGCACACCCAAAAGGTTTGCAGTTTTGAACTTTGGGAGGTTGGTACCCATCCTGAATACCATCTAATCCAGAAAAACTACAATTTAAGGACATAACGCAGGACTGTATAAATTCCCAAACCTCCATGTCTTGTGGTCTTTCCCTTTGCTGGCTGCCTCTTATCTGCTGTTTTTCTTTGCTTGCCCTGGAAAGAACAACGAACTGCATCTTGCCCATATTCAGTTCTCCTCACAGGATCCCAAAACTATTATTGTATTAAAATCTTCATCTACTCCATCACTAAACAAATTGTCTTATCTCATGTTGTCCAAAGACAGAGGTGGGGAGTGACTGCCAGAACTGAAATAGTGTCATTTTAATTTTTGATCTGCTCATCTGTTCCTCTCCACCATGACACAAACTGTGGGCTCTTTAGAACAGGACCTAACTCTGTGTTTGATTCTCTAAGACATCTTTTTTTTCTAACCTAAATTGTGAGCTGTTTTATAGTTTATATGTAAAATGTCTAGTATACATTTTAAAATCTTTCACTATTTGTGTAACTGATATAAATAAATATCAAGTTTGTTTTGAGAAAAAAAACTTGGTCCAATTAATGTTGTAGTACTTTCTCGTTATCTTTACGTAACACTGAGTATTTATTATGAAATAACTTACAGATTAAAGCTTGGAGGATCTAGCACTTGAACTGAGAGCACAGAATCACAGAATGTCAGTTATTCACATCTTCAACATAGCTATTTACATTTTTCTTTCAATTTAACCTTAAAGTTTTGGGGGGTTTTTAAGGTTTTACGGTTGTTGGGGTATTTATGATGTTTGTGGCTTAACTTTGGTCTATGAAACCATGTTCAATGTGGATTTTGATTCACTGTTGTTTGTAGTTAGACAAGGTTTTTCTTTACGGAGTTTAAATAGTTTTGTGCTTTAAATACTCAATCCCTGTATTAGGCTCAGATTTCAATTTACTGTATATTGAATATGTGGCTACATCTGCTTAAAGGCAAATGTTGTTGGCAAACTTATTTTGACACAAGAAGTTTGTTAAAAGAACAAAAGTTTTCCACTATACTAGAAGCTTCTCCTCACCTGTTTAAGCTGTGACACTGGGGGAGGAAAGAAGCCTTAATTTTTGCAGGAGAAACAAAATGCTCAAGCCACAAAAGGACTTGGACACTGAGTTGTTTCCAAACTACTGTTTCGGGTGTTTCACTTAGAGCTGCGTTCTTCTAAGCTCCTGTGTGTCATAAATGGTAAAGGTACTTAACTGTACTGCATGATGAGGGCTTTCAGGTCTATGAAGATTTGTTTTAAGGACATATCTAAAAAATGCTGCAGTCTCGAGTAAGCACGTTGGTAGGTGGATTGTACTGAAACCCCAGTGAGCACTGTGATACTTCATAGACCTTGTGTCACCTTGTCGTGATGTGTTTCATCTGGTAGATGGTCTGAAAAGATGCCTCATGAATTATGCTCCACACAAAGTGATAGAAAGACCAAGTAGTAATAGTTACATACGATCTACCTATAGCCAGTAATTCCATAGTTGAATCAGAACCTTTGTGTCGTTTGAAGTACCTGAATTTGTTTTTCTACTTTTACATAGATCTAACTGTCCTAATTACAGTGCGAGAGCATTAATGAACGAGTTTGTAATTTAAAATGTCTGATGGGGAGAGATGTCAGCACTTAACGTGGCAGTATTTTGAATGGAAGGTTCTGAAAAGAGGGGCTTTTAAGCACACAATGTCATGGAAGCACTCAGAACTTGTCTGCCAAAGGTGAGGAATCGTCCTTTGGTAGCACAGAAAAGAGTGAGTATGTCCTAAAGAGGAACGTTTGACACTCATCTCTGAGTTTGCAAGGAAAAATCAAGGTGCTATTAAAATTAACTACATTTGCAGCATGTAACTTACTTGCTTTAGTTTCAATCTTTCTCAGTTTATTTTATAATGAGAATCGAGTTATTAACTGTAACAGATAATGGTGTGGAATTTATTATTTTGCACAATGTGACATCAGGTAGAGTTAGCCCAACATCGTTATGTTTAGCTGTTGGCCATCAGCTCTAGATCTTTGTATAATAGTAGAAAAACTGTATTCCCAGGCATTCCAACTAGTTTATAATCACATGGTAGGCTGCTCAAAATAAGTGTAGTTTTTGTGCAAAACAAGAAGCATACAGCTGGCTAATAGTACTCTGCTACAACATGTCTTACATTAGTTACAAGGAAAATTCTAGTGAAATGCACTTAAAGTGGAATTGGGAACAAGGGAAGGCTTTGCATGTGCTGTAGCTGAGTTCATGTGTATGCAATGAATTACCCGGGTAATTAATGTTGCTTCCTACAATGAATGGCTTTAAAAGAGGTACAAGAAAATTGCTTGGGCTTAAACACCGTAAGTATGTAATTGCAGAAAATGTTATAAATTGTCTTGGTGTCTGCTGTTCCTATAATGTAAGTTATGTCTTGTGCTGTAACTGAATTTTGTTGCTCCAGGGTTTTTTGGAAGTGAGACAGCCCATCTTAATAGGTTTTTGGTAAACAATTTTTAAAAGGAAAACATGAACATGCTCTAAATGTCACAAAGCTAAAGCAAATACCTGTTGTATTTTACTTCTGCACACACTTAAATTGCTGGGCATTTCAGTTTGATTCTTCATTTTCTACTTTAAGCTTGTCTAATTGGAACTTGTTATGCCACGTTATTCCTCTTTCAAGTGGATGGAAGTTTCTGTCATTGTTACGGTTCTCCATGCAGATGGGCATCCAGTGATACTGGTGAATACATCACAAATACGTAGTTGCTCACCTACTTTATGTGCACTTTCTGGGTGTTCTGTGCTCCCAAGAACTCATCATCTCCTGCTGTAAAGTCTCACAGATTTTTTTCAATTAAATTAAGTTTACTTTGGACCAACTTCTATGCAGCTTTTCATTAATGAGTTGAACAGTGGAACAGTACGCTTACAGACTTGCAGGTGATTTCAAAGTGGAAAGAGTTACAGTTCTCAGTGGACAGTTTCATAATTTGAACTGATCTCATTAAATTGCAGTATGGTCTCAAATTAACAAACTGAAATTACTCTGAACTCTCAAGTCTCCTTTAAGAAAGGAAAAACTAAGTGCCCAAATTCAGCATGGGGAAGAAATGGTTAAGGGTATTGCAAAAAAGATTGTGTACAGTCATTTAGAAATTCCGTGTGAAACTTTGTTCTGTGGATGGAACAAAAACACCCTGGGGTTCTAGATTCATGCTGTACTGTAACTGCAGCAAAGTGTGAACTGTCCGCTCGTTTCAGATTTAGAACGGATTATTTTTTTCTCTGTATCATCTGGTGTATTCAGTGACCCCTTTAGTCCTGTGATATTATGATCAATATATAGAAGCTGCTTGGTATTTGATAGATTATTCGTCATGAGAACAATTGTGAAAAATAATTCTCCATGGATCAGTTGATGATGGGACAAGAAACAAGTTGGTTTTACCCAGATAATATAAGTTTTAGCAAAGATGTCAAAGTGCATGGCTAATAAAACATACATGTAGATTACAGATCTCCTTAGGCACAGTCTTGTTTACTAAGAATGGGTTTGACAATCCCCTCCTGGGAACGGTCTGACATGGGGCTGGTTCTCTGGTCCCCATGTCTTTGCAGCACTGTCCCACAGGTGGGCTGGAGTTTGGATCAGGAACAGGAGGTATCTCCATGTGATTTTGATTTGTATTCCCTCACACGTCCCATTGCATGATCCCTCCCGTGTGTCCTCAGACTGATGAATCAGAGGCTAATGGTGCATCCAAAGAGCTCAGTGCTGGTTTAGACTACTCCATCACTTTCAGTGGGATGTTATCAGGCATAATAATTCTGCAGTCTCACCTTATGGCTCATTCTTCACAGTCAACCAGTAAGGAGTATGTATTATGCTGTTCTTCTAACAGCTGAAGACACCGATGCAGAGAAATTGAGTCTACTTTTTGAAGATCCCAAGCCTCTTTGCAGGAAATATATACAATTATAGTCCCAAAGACCTGCTCAAATTCAAGTATCTACCTTTTTTTCATATGTGCTCTTAAAAGCTGGGTCCAGGTGACTATCAGACAGGTAGTCAGACTGCAGGTAGCCTTGCAGGTAGTGTACTTAAGCATCTGGTTCACCTTTTCAGATAATTTTATAGCTCTGTTTTGTTACTGAGATGTTTTCTGACTAGGAAAATGTCTTCTCATAGGTTTTGAAACGGCAAAGTCTCTTGCACTGCATGGGGCGCATGTTATCCTGGCCTGCAGAAATACGTCACGAGGCAGCGACGCTGTGCAACGCATTCTTGCGGAATGGGTAAGTGAATGTATATGGTGTCCAACACTAAGCGGTGTTTTTCAAGACGTGTAGAGAGTTCGTGCAGTACAAGCAGTTAAACAGATATTACGTTGCCATGCTAGAATCTGAAGAAGAATTTTGTAGTTTTAATTTTTGTAATATATTAGTATTTCGTAATGTTCTGTTCAGTCACTGGCATATCAGTGATGGAGATTTATAATTTCATGTGACTGTATTGGACTGCAGTGCTTGATATTACATATGGATGCTTTGTAAGGGCAAAAATGTTTGAACCACTGAGGCATGTTTCATAGTTCATAGAACAGGACATTTCCAGAACCAAAGCGTATCACTAACTGAAGGAGAACATACACGTGCGGATATTAGATGCTGTTTTGCCCGTAGTTTTCATATGGTGAGAGATTCCAGAGGATCATTCCTACATTTTTTGAAGCCAAGCATGTTTCCCTCCTGGTCCATCAGTCTGTCTCAGTGCTTTTTGCTTCCTATTTCTTCCCTCTTTCTTTCGTCTTCCAATTTGTCAAGCAGCCTTCAGTACTATTATCTTGTTTCTCTTTGGCTCATAACTTCCTCCCTCTTCCTTCCCCATTCCCATTTTGTTATTTTGATGTTGTATTTTTGGTGTTTTTTATTTATTTATTTTGTTTGGTTTTTTGTTGTTGTTGGTTTTTTTTTGCTCTTCTAAGGCCCTTATCAAAATTTAGTGTTCTTACTTTATTCGCCCCCCAATCACTTGCTGGTAAGGACTGCAGGGCAGTTTTGTCTGAGCTTGCTGTCACTGCTGACTCCCAGGAGATAATCACTTGACACAACCCTATAAACTTTACTTGAATAATAAACTGCAGGCTCAGATTCTCGGAATTTTCTTTCTTTCCTGATAAAATTAGTGATGAGTATTTGAGCTTGATTTCCCAAGCTCTGAAGATATTTCAACTGTTCTCAGATGATACTGGAGAGCTCTCAGTAGTATTAATATTTACACATAAGTTGTCTACAGAGGATTATACTGTTGATTAGTGCAAACCAAACAGTGCTTACTTAGAAGTAAGTCTTTCTAAATAAGTGATGTTTATAATATTGCTGATTTTTTTGTAACCACAAGTTTATTCAAGAAGCAGTCTTTGGTCTTAGGCCTTTCCTCTGGCCCAGATGATGGTAATGATTTACAGTAAGGACGGGGAGGGAGAAATCTCTTCCTTTTCCCTTCAATACTTAACATTAAAGCTCTTTTAAAACATGTATTTATTTATTGTTTTCTCCTCAGTAGCATGGTATTCCGAGATAATTCCAACAGGGGCAAGCATGGCTATCCATTCTCTTTCAATAGATCTGGGTTTGGTTATATTCAGTCTTTTGAATTTAGTAGTCCAACTAAATACAGCTATATAGATGGGTTTTTATGTAATTAAAATAAGGCAGTTTGAGTACCTTTTATTTTAAAAATATCCCATTAACTCTAATTCTAAGCGTACTGAGCACTTTGAAGGCAATGGGAATTCAGGAGTACTTGTCTTAATACCTACATTATCTCACCAAAAGTTAATGAATTGTTAATTGAATGAAGACCAGTGAAGGTTGAATTACTTCAGAAACACTGCATTTATTTCCTAAGTTTTCAAATTCTAATTGTTCAGAAAAGAATCTCATCGGTAAACTGGGTAGCTGGAAAACCTTCAATGCATCTTTGTAATGGCTTTGTTGTTGTTTATTGAGAGGGACTAATTAACTTTGATTATTGCACTAATATTATGGCACTTTGACAGTCCCTCAGATTTATGACTCTGGGAAAATAAACAAATGAAATGCAGGTGCTGGAGCAGAAAGAATAAGTTATTACTGAACTTTAATTACTTGGAGTGTGTAACCAGGAGAGAATTAGTTGATGAATTACAAGATGCTTAAAATTTACATCAAATTGTAAGCGATTTTGAGGAAAACAAACGCAGAAACCTGCTCCAAAGTCAGTTACTGAAAACAAAGAGACAAAGATTAATTTGATTGATACTAATATTAAAATATTGATGAAAAAGTTTTATTTCTAGCTTAGAGGTGTAACTACAGAGCAGGGAGCTGTTAAATGGAAAGTCTTGCCTAAAATTTAAGGCTTCAAGAAAAATGTTAACACCGCCTATGGATGGTGCGGACAAATTCTCAAGATCTAGCTGTAAATATCCTGCTATAAAGAATTTTAAAGTATCCACAGTATTTTGTCTCCTTTGTTCCAAGGGGAAGGAACAGTATTGAAATCGGTTTACTTCTCAGTTTGGAACCATTTTTAAGCTAAATACAGCTGTTTAGGATGCAGCCTCACAAAGCTTCATGTTCATGTTACTCAGGTCGTACTTCTGGCAGCACTGGTGCTACCAACTTGTTTTCTGTGTTCTTGTAAGTTTTTGAGACAGTCTCCAAGCTGCACTATAGATATCGTATTCCTTCAATATTTAACGTGGTGGAAGTTTGGTAAATAATTGCCTGTTCTTCGGCCGAATGTCCGAACTCCGTTTTCTTCTGATCTGCATGAGCTCTACTTTTATAACTAAAAATATCCCTGCCATACTGAGTTCTAGTGTGTTTATGTGTCACAAGTGTGGTCTGTCGGCAGTAAAATTGGTGTATTCCCAAAATCAGTGTGTATCCTATGCTGCTTTTCTGTGGGACGGTGTGCCTTAGTTCTTGAGGTTCAAATGTCTGCCAGAATATTTCCTTTCTCATTCTTTTTGTTGTGTGATGCAAAAGAGACTTCTGCTTATTTTGCAGGAAGATAATTAAAAATTGTTATTATTTCAAGTTTTGATCAAGTTACCTAACTGATGGTCTGTATTATCAAATCCTGAAATTCATATTGAAAAAAAAGTAATTAAAAATCCAAAGCCAACCGCCAAACCACAACAACACCAACAAACCCAAACCTACTGTAATGTGGCAGTAAAAATGAAGCACAGCATATGTAACAGCACTTAGGGAAAGCATCCAGCTCGTTCCCTTAGTGAGGCTCTTTGCAGCATCCTTGTCCGGAACGCTGTAAAGTGCGTGTCTGCAGCAAAACAGCTGCTCCTTGGGCTTGTTGGGCTTGTAAATGAAGTTGTTGGGCAAAAGAAGAGTTGGTCTGATTTTAGTGAACGCTGAAAAACAAGTTCATAGGGAGAAAATGGGATGGCTAAATGGCTTGAAAAAAACCCGCGACTGTTAAGACTTTGAGAAAACAGGGAATAATGGGAGTAAATAAGATCTTTCGGATTAGCTGCCGTTAGGTTTAAAGAACCAAATTCAAGCTGATCTTAATTGGCTGTTGGAGATAAATCTAGAAACCCTTGTTTTTAACAATTTATGTCTAAAGAGCTGTTTTATAGAGTTTGAGTCATTTGAGTAGGGATTATCCGTATAAGCTTGCTAATTACTGTAGATAAGTGACATTTGTTTGTGACCTGCACTATTCCAGTTATTTTCTTTCTACACTATAGCAGAATTTTGCTCATACTGCAAAGAGAGGGTAATTACCTTATGTAAAGAGTTGTGACAGGTTTTAATGTGACTGGTCTAGCTAATCTGTCAAATAGAAATTTATAGAGAGGTATAATTGATTATATTGGTATAATCTAATGTTTTATATCCATACATGTGTATATATAGAGAGAAAAGAGAAAGCAGTAAAAGCAGCAGATAAAAAGAGATCAGTATGGCTTAACACTCGATATCTTGAAAATGAATGTTGTTCACGCACGATGACATTCTATATCAATTTAAAACTGTTTGATAATTTCTTGCTCAGAAAAGAGGAAATTAGAATTCTAGAGTTATGATTCATTTTAATCAGAAAGAAATTGTCAAACATAAATCTCTCCCTGAGTAGTGAAAAGGCCTGAAAGCAGCCAAGAAAAAATATCAATACTTTGCAAAGGAGGAATGATTGTTCCAATTCGTAGCTTAATTGACTTTAAGGCTTAATGAAAAACACTACGGTGCTGTTTGTACACATAGTCGCTCTGACGAGCATTGAGATCTATGCTCCAGGAAGAGAAGCTAGGTAATTTATTTTACATTATTATTGATATAATTTTGTAATTGAGTCTGAGCAGAGTGTTTGGATAAGACTGCGTAGCTCCAGATGTTAGCGGTGTTCTCAAGAAAATTCTTGAGAATATGAATGAATAAAATATCCCATAAATCACAGCTTTCCTTGCCAAGAAGCTCTCGTTTATTTGTTCCTGTCAAACAGTCTTGGAAGTAGATGTTAAAAGATAAATTGTAAGTTTAATGTTAAATAAAAAGTACAATGTTTCATTTGTAATTATTCCTCTGTGTTAAGCCTATGGCTACATCAGATTAATCTGTAAAAAGAAAATTTGGGTTTCCTTTACATGTAGAAACTTAGAAGGTAGAGATGTGACAAGAGAAGAGAGAATCGCTATGAAGAAAAACAACAAAATAAATGTCTCCTTGCTGTATTCCTTTCCCCAAAGGATTCTCCCCCTAAGGAGTGCTTTATATTCTTGCTGATTAAGTAACGGAATGAAATTAAAACCTCTCTGTATTCCAATTGTGATCTTGCAAAGCGCGGAAAGGCAAGAAGCACATTGGCCACATTTACAGGGAATGCAGGCAACAGTTTCCGTGTGTCAAGTTGGTGTGGTGTCCCCCCCATCCCGGTGTCCCCCTGCCGGTGTCCCGTGGCCGGTCCGTCCGGCTCCGCCGGTGTCCTGGGTTTACCATTTTTTTGCGTGCATGTGTAGAATACAGAATAGCTTTGTACAATATTCTTCCGTCTTAATCTCTTGATACTAATGGATGCGCTTCTTGATACAGAAGACAAAATTTCCTATCTATTTCTATCTATTTCTATGTTAATTTTGTGAGATTTTTCTGTAAATCGGTCAGGCTGTTAGTACAGGATTTCCATACCAAGACTATGTAAGATTACATTAGAACCAGCACAATAAGTTGTTCTTGGAATTAACTTACGTGAATGACTAGTGGCAGAATTTCATTTATGGAACAAAACGAAGCATGCATGTGAGGTGGCCGTACGGATGCATAAATACTGAATGGAGACACAGCCTGTTAGCATAGAATGAAAGAGTTTCAAAGTGCTGATAAACAAAAGCTCTTAAAGTAATCTCTTCAAAACAGAAAGTATTTCAGAATATCATACTGGTGGAGCACGTGCATTTCTGTGAAAACATTATTTCAAATATTGTGGTGTTTTGTAATAAAGAATTGTATTGCTTCAAAGCATGATATTCTAAAATATATATTATTGGCCCACGTGGCATCACTGTGTAATACACAGTTATAAAAGCCTGCGAAGTATAGACATATTTCATCTTTCAGTGCTCTGAATAGAGACTTTGCTGAAGAATCGAGATAAAAGTAGTTATCCAAACCTCGCTATGGGGAAAAGGCCTTGCAGGAGGAGGCAGTATCTTTTATTAAGCTAACTCGTAATGCAATAAAGAAAATTCTCTGTCAACTTCTCTCACTTGCAGCTACAGACACTCAAAATAAAGCATTATAGCTGCCGTTGAGTATCATGCTTTGCTTTTTATTTTTAAGGGTGTGATCTGGATGTTTCTGAAGTGAAGGGATCTTTTAATTAATTGCAATTGCAATGGAAAAGGACCTCGTGTTACTAGCGGTGTAAACCTTAACCGGTACTGGTGCTGGTTGAGAACAGTGTGGAAGTACGACCAGACTTTGGCTGTAATGTTTAAGTATTCCATATGTTCTGTGAATAAGCTGCTCAGCTGAGAGGCCTGAGGAGGGTGATCCGTGCTGCAAAGTATTTTCCAGATATAGATGCAATAGTTAAAGAATGGTAGATATAGTTCTAAAGCAGTAGCAGCATGCATATGCAGCCCTAAGGAAAACAAAACGCCCTGCAGTCTGCTAATACGCTCTGTTAATATAAGAAGCTGGAGAGCAGTGGCTTTTGTATTTTGAAGTCTTCTGGCGTTTCATTCAGTTTCTAGGCTTGTATATTGGGACAGCAGCTATCCATGTGGACACATCTCAGCCTGTCAGAGCTATTGATCTTGTTACCAGTGAGGAATCTGTGATCTTCAGGTTCTTCTGCTGGATTAATCTCTGAAAGCAGCTGAAAATCAGTGAATGCAGCCACTGACAAGAGCAAGGAGGCTTTTTAGCGTTTTGAGAAGAAAAGAAATCCCACTCAAAGTTAAAAACATTAAACGGTTTAACCAACATTTACATGGGTTAATTGTTGAGATCTTTTTTTTTTGTACACTATAAACATATGGCATGAATTTTCTCTCATTACAGATGCTGAGAAAAGGAAAAGGCAAATATTTATATTACATTCATGTTTTACAGTAAAAACACTGTTCAGTTTGTTTATACAGTTCCACTGTTACAGTTTTTATGGTTAGTAATGAAACCACTGTAAAACAGAGCCTGAATTATATAGCAGATGTGATAAGCCCCTGGCTTTCAGAGTTGGGCATCCTTCTGAATACTGATCTAACTTAGTTATGAGAGTTGATATACTGCCTACAGCTGAACCGTTCGTACCTACATCTTCAGCTGTAGTTAGCTCTGCACTCTTTCTGTATTAAGATAGAGTTTTATTATCCAGATAAATACACTGATATGCTAAACTAAAGACATCTATGAAATATAAAGCCAGTCAGTGTGAGTGAGTGCAGGAGGCTTTAAAGGATTTGAAGGGCATTTTCCAAGCATTTGGGACCTTATATAGCCCATATATCCAGTAAACAGAGAGAAATTCAAAATGTTTAATTAACTTGATGTGTATTTTATTTCTTAATATGGTTCTCGAAAATGTTTTTATTGTGCTTCCAGTTGATGGCTGGCATTCAAAATAAAGTGAATGCTGAAGTGACGGTAGATAAAAAGGAAAATACTTCTTAAAAATGTGACTATTTTAGCTTTCATCTACTTGAAAAGGACTACAGATATATCAAGTCAGTATTTGATTTTTGTTATACTGCACTCAGTGGTACAGAATTTTGGTTACTGGATCATTAATATTAATTCTTTATATGTATGTGACAATTTATGGGAAAAGTATGTGGCAAGAATAGCTTAGGTCACTGCCCAAGGCATTTCAGTTCTGGACTCTGCAGAGATTTACTTTATACGCACTACCCCGCATAGTCACATAGACTTCCATTGTAGTCAGAGCAAGCAAAGGATTTAGTATCAAGTGTTCTGGGAACTCAGTTCTTGTTTACTAAATTCAGATTAAGGAAATAGACATAAACATTTTGTAGTGTTTTTAGTTTTGTAGTTACACTTCTGGTTTATGTTGTTGGCATGTCTTTAAGCAGAGAATACTTTTTAATGTAAGTAATAAATGCAGGAGAAAGTTTAGTTAAGACCATCAAGGTGGAGAGGGATTTGAAGGGGTTTAGCACTGTGGAATTTTGTTCAGAATGGCCAGAGTTCAACAACTGTGGTGGAACAGAACCAGAGAGGGTTTCATTTTTGAAACAAACAAAAAACCAACCACCAACGACAAAAAAGAACAGAACCAGCAAACCTAACCAGTCCATTCAGGAAGAATTTTTTGCAACGTTTTGGTCACTTTATCCGCTTTTGGTTTTGTGCCTTGTAGAAGAGACTCATTGTTCCTGAGACTGTGCTTGAATGAGGTGGTGAATAAATGGTCTGGGAACGTACGGTTTACCCCACGTTCTGTATTTAATTCAAGATTTCTAGTCTGGATTGGAATTTTGTGTTAATGTAGAAATTCATAATGCTGTAGGGAGCTGATAGAAACCAACAGAGCACTCTCATAGCTATGAGATTTCAAAGTTTCTAACGTCATGTATTTCCCGTGATTGCCATTCAGTAAAGACCAAGTTGACTTCTGAGTTGACTAAATTACTTCAGCGCTCATACTTCTGTTCACCTTCCAACATCTGCTACATATATATATATATAATTATAATTATATAAGAATAATTATAAAGAATAATAAGAATAAATTATTATAAAGAATTATAAGAATATTAATAAGAATAATTATAAAATGTACTTTGAAAGAAATCACAGTATCTTACTATTACTTGTTTTTTTCTCTTCCAGCCTGCAGAGTTTTATACATAGAAATGTTAAGGTGATCTTTTTGGTGAACTGTTTCTTTATCACAGCCCTGGTGTTCCTAATGTGGAAATATGAGTTACAAAATCCCTACCGCGTGTAGAGCTTTCTACTAATACTACTTGAACGTGGTATGAGTTTTTCAACACAAAATTAAGACACCTCCCCAAGAAGAAACAAGAATAACCCCTCTAAAACTGCACTTCGTGCTCAGCCTTCAATTGAGTGGCACTAGGAAATACCATTTGCTCAGCAATATTAAAAACCTGTCTGTAGATGGCTACCTTCAAAAAAACCATAGCTTTTTGTATGTTGAGTTTAGTTTATAGGGTGCAGAGGAGTTTGCTTTTCACTGCTGCTTTCTATACACTAGCGTAACTTTGGTTTGATCTTTTTCTGAACCTTTCTCAGAATGTGTTTTCTAGAACTATTTAGTGTTGTTGACATTGAAAACTCATTTACTGTAGTCCACGCATTCTTACATAGACTGGATTTCTGGCTCTCAGTTCTGGGAGAGGGGGAATTCAAGGGTCTGGTTATCGTTTCTTTTAAACCATCTTCACAATTAATCTGATTGTAACATAAGCTTGTAATATATTCCATTAATGAAGAAGACAAGCTTAGCTTATGGTAAATACAGTACTAAGTGTTTATAGTGCATTTCATATTTTACATGATTCCCTTTATAATTCTGCTTATCTTTTCATTCTAATTCCCTAAAGGCAGCGTAAAAAAAACCCCTAAAGAGAGTAATTACCACTCTATTCCTTAACCAAGGCTCCTTTTGCAAAAAGAAATCTGAGCTGCTTTTTAAAGAAGGCCGTTTTAAATAAAAATGCAAATAAGCTGCTTTGTAACCACATTAATTACCCACCTAGCCTCTTATTACCCTGTTTGTATTGTTTGCAAACACTCTTTACAGTGGTGTGGAAATTAGGGTTCCTGGGCCGGAGGAAGGCTGGCGGTGCTGGGTTGTGCTTTGGAACCAATTAGAGGGAGCGCGGTCTCGAGCGGGGCTCCCGGGAGCCGCCAGCCCGGCCGTGTCAGTCCCGGCGTTAGCGCCGCTGCCCCGGCACCGCCTGGTAATTGCATTACTGGTCCTCTTTTGCTTCGGCAATGAGCTTCGCTCTCTGCATTTTAAAACGGAGCAGGCGGCGTTGTGTCTCGCTAATGATTTAATATGGACTGCGATCATTTTTTATGGGGAAATCCGGCGGGTCGTTTTTGTCCCCGCGTTGGTTCTTTGCTTTAATTTTAGAAAAAGGAAACAAAGAACTAATGTGTATGTTCCAGACCTCACAGATTTCCACATAATTGATTTTTCACAGTAGAAAACCAGCTTTATTAGTTTGTTTTGTTATCAGAAGTGAACAGGATGGAGTATCTGCTATTTGTAAACAGTATGTTAGCTGGCAATAATTGAATGGTCGTAGGTTTCTCAACACTTTAAAGAAACTGCATGCTTCATAGTAAAATGTGCTCTTATTCTTCACCTGAAATGTACACTTGTTGCTAACCTAGTATGTGTTGTGTTCTTTTCTTGGTTTTCTGTGTCATATATGATTGCAAAATGGGCCTTCACTCTGAAAATTGGTTAGAAATGAAAACTAAACCCAAGAGATGTGTGAGCATTCATGCTTTTGGAGTTATAAATATTTTCAGATGCCAGAGTTTAGTTTGCTGGGTCACGTAGCCTGCAATGTGAAGAATGAATTCTTTGAGACGTGTTTGTTTTCTTAGGCTTGTAACCACTGTCAGTATGTTAGATGAACCTTTTGAAGTAGAGGAACTTCTCTTGGTTGAGCTTAGAATGGAGGAGACAATGTAGAGAGATGATTTTCTCCCTGGTTCTGAAACTGTGCTGCATCTACCTGCAGTGCTGTGACAGTACGGTAATGTTTAAAGAATACTTGTTGATAAAGACAAAAGTGTTGAGGTCTGTATCAGTTCTACTTTAACACTGAGTGTAGCAGAGTAGGAAAAGAGCAACTCCAGAGTTGTGTAGTACAACTCTATGTAATTGTTATGCATTGAAAAAAGAAAGGATGCTCATTGCTGCATCACTAACAGCTTTGTATAGTGACAAGAGACTAGTGTGAGGGCGTCCAGAGCAGCACTGGCTTGGTTCATGATCCACAATAGTTTATAAAACTGAAGATAATTACCCCGCTTATATGACTACAGAGCAGCATAAATGACATAAACATAGGTGGAGTTTAACAGGAGCACAGAAGATGTATAGGAAGTAGACTTACCAAGCAGAGTGCTCAAAAGGTACTGTTTTGTTTGCTTGTCAGTGATATTTCTAAACCTTTTATTTAATATAAAGCCAAAGCATCATATTTTTTGCTTAATTTGCTGTCTTTTGTAATTTTTCCTCATCCTTAAGTTCCCTTTTATCCTGATAATTGTCCTTGGAGGGGCTGAATTGAGGACAGAATACTACTAGACTTTGCGTGATCCCATGGACTTCTCTTTAATAACCTGGTACTTTATCTTTTGTCTCACTTTGTGATAGTCAGTGCTAGCTGCGAGAAATTGCACTGCTTGCTTTCAAAATCTCCATTGTAGTCGTGCCTGGTGAGAACTGTTGTTTATCGTGTGTCCAAGGAGAAAGTGGTTCAAAACGGTCACGGTTCTTTACCTAATGTCACAAACTCACAACTGAAACCTTTGGTTTGTCCCAGATAGTCTTATTTTTGTATGAATAAGGTGATTTATTATCTGCTTATTTAATCCAGTTGGCTAAGGCATTAGGGCAAATAGACACGGTTCCATTGTGCTGAAAATATGTATGATACTTAAGAAGATGCTGTAAACCTAAGGTAAATCAGTGTGCTGCTATTCAAAGTAACATGTATATATCTCTATCTATCTATATCTATATATCTTAGTCATTAAAAAATCTGTTTCCAAAGCCCACTGACAATACTCATTTTCCATTGCCATGAAGAGTTTTGGGTCAGTCTTCTAAATACCTATATGCATGACAATTGTTTTTAAAGGGCAGAACTTTACTTATATGACTGCAGCCATTTGTCCACACTTAATTTGCAAATGGTATGGTACCTGCCATAATTTATATTATTTAATGTCGAACATGGCAAGGTGATTGTACTCTCCTGTGCTGCTTTCTTTTATTTTTTTCCCTTTAAATGTGGAGCTGTGTTACTGAGATTTATTAGAGCTGTGTTGAGGGAGTTCACACAAGATACAACTACCCTTTCATTATCAAGTGAGGTAATTTAAAATCTTTATTTTGCTCCTTTCTGGTTTATGTCTCAGAAGAAAGCACCTCACGTGTGCGCTTTCCCAATTGTGCTAGAGGGGAAGCGTGGATTATTGCTGAATGCAATTTGTCCTGTTAAAAATTCATTTGGATTTTTGCTTGTGACTTGCCATGTGATAACTCTGAACCAGAGTGAATGAGACACAATGCTGCCCCTCCAGTGGACAGGTAAACGCTGTCTTTGTGTTTGCTAAGCAGCAACTCCTGTTCTGTTAGTTGTTCTCTGTTGGTGAGGGGATGCTCAGAGTAGAAACGTTACTTTGGAAACATGATTCTTGCACTAAACTGCTATAAACTTGCTCCAAAAAGAGATACTCAGCGCATTGTTTTGCAGAAGCAGCTTCATTACTCGGCGTATAAAAATAAACAACGGTGTGCTAAACTTTTTCTTTCCTGTATTTTATTTGAGATCACTGTGATACAGCATGAACCTCAACTATAGACTTTGCTTATCCAATAGAATTATTGAATTAGCACAACAAAGGGGATGTTTGAGGTTGTGTTTGTCGGTTTGTTTTTGCTGGACACACGCAAAACAAGCATTGAACCACCTAAACAAATCTTGAATAGCTAATCCTAGCATATAAAGAATAAAGGAAAAATGAGCATAAATATGTAACTAAATAAGTTTTGTTTTCATAAGTGTCAAAACTGGTTTTATTTTGAGTACGAAAACAAAGTAGGATGTCTTTACCTTAGGCTTGTAAAATACTTTGTAGATGCCTCTTTCAGGTCCTGTAATAATAAATATATATAGGTCCTTACTAATAAATATACAGTTGCCAGCTGTGTGATTCGTGCGGTAGTTCTGGTCTTTTGGTAATTCTAATTCTTATATGGGACATATTGTGATCAGACTGTAGTTTGGTTTTAAGAGAAATATTTTTACATCTCCTAGGCCTTGAATATTTGTTGGTTGTGATGACAAAGAGCTATTTGTACTTAAAGGTATTAAACATTTGAGGCACCTTCAAAAGAGATCTTAGATTAGTTTTATGCTATAGATTCTTGACAACAGAGTAGAATGGTGAAGTGTATCTGATCCAGCCTAGTTGTATTGGTAGACACTCTTTATGAAGATGCAATTAAATTCCTAAAAAAAAAAAAGCTTATAGTTTTGCCGAAAAGGAACTGAAGTAAGTGCATCTTGCTGACACGAGCTTTGTGCATGCTTGAAATGCTGTAGCACTTTATCGTAGCAATAGACACTCCGAGTAGGGTGCAGCAGGTGCAGATCTGGTCTCAACAAAGAAATAAACACTCTTTTTTGTTTTAAAAGGGAACATAGAAATGACTTTGGTGCTTCCTGGAGGGTCTGACGTCCCAGGGAACCGAGGCAGCTCAGTCGCCCTGTCTGCCCGCCCGTGTCCAATAACATTTGGTCCCATAGAGTAGAAGCAAATTTTAAAGAAGGATAAAGATCCTTAGGATAATCAGGTTCCTGTGAGTATTGAGCTTTATGAAAGGGTAAGGATGTGACCAGTGAGCAGAACTGAAGGGACCTTGGACCCTTAGACATCAGAGAAACCTTCAGAATAGGTGGGAAACAAAGTACAGGATCCAGTTCAGGGAGAATTTCAGTCTGGACTCGTATTCTGCTGTGGTACGTGGGGTGTTCAGAGGTCTCACAGAATTGCTAATCTGCCATATAGAAGAACAACCTGAATGGTACCTGCAATGTCCAAACAGGGCCTCAGGAGAGCTGAGTGTGGTGACCCTCTCTGGGCCAGGTGACGTTTGTGCCTTGTGTGGTCAGGGAGCTTCACAATTTCACTTGGTTATACTGTCTTGTGATTTTTCAGAACTGCTCGTCAATGTAGTCGTGTTAAACATGTTCTGGCTACAAACAAAGACATGAATGTATGTACTTGTTTCTAATTAATTTGTGTAATTATGTTTTATAATCTAGGTGTTTGCAAAGCAGAACATGGTACACCCCATTTACTGTCCACTGTAGCTAATAAAAAGTAATAGAATGAAATAAATCTTGAAACTAACTTTAATTGTAAATATAGATTAGTTGTAAATTATATCTTTGTTATGTTTATTTTTAATTCTGCAGTGTTGCAGGTTTGTAGAGCATACCAATTAGTGTAGTTATTCAAAGTAATGATGAGTTAATTACTGTAAATGCTGAATGTTATTTCTATGACAATTTAAAATACAGTACTGAGATACTGTTTTAGAAATGCAGGACTAGAAATAAAGGCAAAAAGGAAAAGATTACAATAAGGAGACCAGTTAATCTTAAAGAGATTTTTTTTCAGTATTCAAAGTTATAATGTAGATAAGATGATTAAAAATACACGAAGAAGAAAAAAGTGTAACAATTAAGAATAAAACCTCAGCAACCCAACTAATACCATTATCAATGTGGATCCAAGTGAGGTAAACCTATGTATTTCACTATGCGTTAGTGTCTAAATGGAGAAAAGGCAATTTGACCGAATTAATCTGAAGCGGGTTACTCTTCTCGCTCAGCAGATCCTCTTGCTTTGCCCCGCACCTCTTGCTCAGGCTGGTCAACCTTGGCTTTGTGAATACTTTTAAAGAGTAGAAAACACCTCCAGCTTAAAGCAGAGTGTTGGAGCGTTTTCCTTTCTGATGAACAGCAGTAAATCCTACCATTTTGAAAGCCGTGTAGTATACCTATGAGAAATGAGCCGATTCACAATGTTTCCTTGAGCATGCACGCTGTAAGAGATATTAATAGCTTCCCTCAGCAGTGTCCCACTTAGAGTATCTTGGAAATGCAATATTTCATTCTGTCCTGGTTAAATTAACCTTACATTTTCCTGTGAAATGGCATGACTACCTAGAGAAAATTTGAAGGGTACTACACTGCAGGGGGAAAAATGGTATCTAGGGTAGTGTTTACGCATTAAATATTTCCTTTTCAACCCAGAATTGGTTGCGCCACAGTTGAGTGCAGGTTTGGCAATGGAGAGTGGTGCCATGTGCTTCTCGGTCTGGTTGCCTTTTTAAATAATGAGAGAAATATTAATAATTCTGGAGTAATTTCTGGTGCCATTAATGATAAGTTGGATTTTTAAATGCAAAAGGCTTTCCTTTATAAATTGGCGGCCGCAAAGTGTGCGTCCGCTCCCTAAGAACGGTGCGGTAAGGGAAAAGCTCTTGCGGTCCTTGGAGGAGCTTTTGGAGCCCTCCCGTGCATCAGCGATTCACAGCCCTGCAAGGCCGAGAAAAACAACGCACAGACCCCAAAGTCCCCGACACTCAGCTCTGTTTGGTCCTGCTATGACAGAAATCATTACGAGTTTGATAGATTTATTTCTAAACACTTGCTTCAATATTTAAAGTACTTCTATTCCAGCATTCCTCATTTCGTGCTCAGCTGTGGATCAAGATGAAAGAAAAATTAAATTGTATATTGAAGAGCTGTTAATTGAACTGCGCTGCATTTAGCAAGGGAGCGTCAGCTTCAGGCAGTCAATACTACAGAGAATTTTTAATGTACTGTATCACTAGCTTGTCAGTTTGTATAGGAGAATGCAAACAGGCTGCTTCCACTGGCGAGAAAGCCCTGGAAACTTTTACATCGTTGAGGGGAGAAAATGTTATTTTGCTTTGATATGTTGTGACAAAGCTGTTGATAAAACCAGGAGCAACATTTTTTAGGCGAATATTACTTGAGTATCTTTTTGTTATTGGTAAATTCTGATTGTTAAGTATTTATTCTTTAAATAAGTAAAGATTTTATATTGTTTTTTTTTTTTTTAATTGGAGCAAAACACGTTCCACAGAATTCTCAAACTTGCGCAAATGTTACTTTGCAATTTGAGCAGCTCTGAAAGTCTCATTTAAAAATATTAGTTCTTGCCAGATATAATTCTAAAAAATGGCATATCAAAAAGCTTTAGAAATGCTTTAGAAAAATGTTATCTCTCTTTCCTAAGGCAGTGTTAATTTCTTTTGTAGTTAATCTTTTGTGCTGGAATTTAGTACATTTATAGTTAAAGATTCTTTTAACAGCTAAATTATTTAAGCACGTCTTCTGGGATAACATGCTCTGTTTGGTGTTAAGTATGAAATACTTTTTATTTCATTTTCTTCACTGATAAAAATGAAATAACTAGAGGCATTTGTAGAGCCAGAACAGATTTAGGGCTATGGCATTAGATTAAAGATGTGCTATTCTAAGACACAGCTGCCACGCTTCAGGATAAGATTCCTCTTCCTTTTGGTGGTCCTTACAAGGCTTAAAGTCCAACTTCAGAAAACCATAGTGAGTTTGGAACTTGTGAACTATAGGTGTCATTCTCCAGACATATGTGCCAGAAGTGTGGTAGGTCTCGAGTAAATGGTAAACTTAAAAATGCGATATGTTGTTGGTGCATTGTCTTCTTGTGGAGCGGAAAGATCTTCCTTAGAGGTTGGGTTTAGTCTGGCCCACCTTGGTCCCTCTGTGGCACCCGAGAAGACAGTCTTCACCAGTGTGAAAGTGTGGATGGCTTCAAATGACTTAATTTTCCCATCATACCAAAATCTCACCAAGACCGTGGAAGTCTTGCAACTCCAAAAACAAAATAGAAGAGTATAATAGGATCCACTATGTGTAAGTAGCTGACTTTGCTCCATTAACCTGGGGTTCTATGGCCAGACTTTCTGCAGATGTGTCAGCCGTTTAGGAGGGTGAAAGGTATTCAGATTCCATCCCATAGCTCCTGACCCTGGTAGGCTGATGTTGCTGAACTCAGTATGGTTGTTGCTTTCATGTTGTCAACTCAGTGTTGCATTTTTCAAGTTTGTTTGTTTTCCCTTAGAAAAGTCTTTGAATGCTTCTTAGCATATAGAAAATTGCCAGAAGGGACACTGGTATTTTGTCTTCCAGATTTCAGAATGTTAGGGTCTAGATCAAAGGTGTGTATTTGATTTAAAGAGCATCTCGTAAATATTTGAACTTATAGACTTCTGTGCTACTAACTTTTTTTTTTTTCAGAAAGACTATGATTATTGAAATACTGAACTTAAAAGCTGTGTAAGAAAAACCCTGCTTCATATTGAACCTATAATTTTAATATCTAAAATGCTTTTATGCAATTCAAGTCAAAATCATCGTGCTGCCTGAATCTTATTTTGACTATTTCCTTGAAACAGTAATGTGCAGCAACCTATCCTGTGATTTTGCTGTCGTTGTCTGTGTGAGACAGTATTTGACAATGTGAATGTTAATACATCCAGTAACGTTCCAGAGCCCTTTGCCGCTTGATAATCAGAGAATTGTATGAAACTCTGGTGCATGCAATGAGAGGTCAGCTTGAAATCATGCAGAAACGAAGTAAAATTCTTCAGTTTCAGTTTATATAGGTAAATCTTGTATCTTCCGCATAGTGTGCGGTTGTCTGATACGAGGGCCTAATTCCAAGAACCATTGTAACAGAAATAGTGGACGTTACGTGAATAAAATGTAGTTGAAAAGTTACTTGGTTGACAAAAAAATGCGATCGAGATGGCCAGCAACATCAGGTCTCCATCGTGTGTCCCTCTTATTGTTGGAAGAGCTGCAACTTTCTGTTGGCCTTCCTGAGAAGTTGGGTGATTTCCCTGTGTGGTTAAGGCTTCAAGAAGATGTGTGTGGTGGGTTAAGGCTACCACTTAATTTGTGCAAACTCCTAATCTCTAGGCAATCTGATTGAAACATCGTATGTTCCGTGTTTCTTTATGCACTGTGTAGCTGCATGAGGCAATATCTTTAAAATGTAAAAGCGCCTCCAAAATGCACAGTCTGATAACAACAACAAATCTAATCTAAAGTGACAACTGGGAGACTTTCCCAGACGTTTTTCTCTTTAATGTAACATGACTTTAAATTGATGCAGCCCCACAGTGATTGAAAAACTCTCAGAGCTTGTCTCCCACGATTACATTTCTGATCTGTACAACTTAATTTTTTAACTGGGTGAATCTCACTTTGCGAATGAGCAGTTTGTTTGTGTTTTAAGAGGGTGAGTTTCATTGATGCAAAAGCAATGGAACTGTAATACTGTGAAAAGTAATATTCCTGATAGCGATCCCGGTCAGCAACATGGACCTGTTCCTTATCTGAATGATACAAAAGTCATCTGGTGGGTAAGGCCATGTATTGAATGCTGGTTTATACACACAGAATTAAGAGCACACAAACCTTAGGTGAACTTCCCTCCTCTGAAAATACCTTTGTTAAAGCATTTTAAATCTGCCTAAGATTCTTTATATCTTGAAAATGGGTTCATTTTATTTTGAGTTTGATTGAAATAGGATATCCGTTATATACTGTCGTAAGCAAACAAACACAAAAATCCCTGCTAGGCTTCCTGAGAAACCTTATTGTGAAACAAGCAGCTTCACTTTGACCTAGTTGAGTTACTTATCTGCTCAGTTGTGTAAACCCAGAGTCTGTCAGTCTTAAGAATTTTGTTACCAAAAAAGTAAAGTTTGCTTGTAAGAATATAGTGAAAGCTTTGCTGTCTGGAGAATAAAAAAACCAGTCATCCCGAAAAATCAAAAAGAGAGTAAATATTTAATGTTCCATTGTATTTGATTTGTTTGAGAAATGAAACAATTTAGTATTTAGTTGTCTTTTTTTGTCTGTGACTTTTGCTTTATTTAGGCATAGCCCGTTCTCTCCATATTGCTGGTTTGTTCAAGGACTGTTCTGGTATATAAAAAAGCTGTAGAATCACCATTGTGTTTCAAGTAGTTCGGGTATGTCTTTGGAGTCTGATCCGAATCATGTCCAGTTCGATTACTGTGTCACTGGGTTGGACCTGGGAAGCCCTCTATGGGGTTGGAAGGGATTTCTTCAGGTGGTGAACGGCACTGTAATTACTTGCGATTTTTCTTTCATTCTCTTTCCATGCCAACTTCTAGAGAAGAGAAATGGCTGGGGAATTTGAATAATTGCGATTTCCACTTTTATCGCCAAGTCCCACGTACTCGGAGGAGCAGCCTCGGCAGAGCTGTTTTCCGTGGCAAGTTGGTGCAGGTTCTTGTGCACAGACTTTCTCTATCCCATCTCTCATCCTGTACTCAGCAGCCTATGGGGTTTGGATTTTGAGGCCTAACCTAACCCATCTTCACCAAGGTGACTGTGGGTTTAGCTGGATGTGCCCTCCAGGATATTTTTAATTAGATATAAAGGAATGAATACATTACTTAAAATTATTTTGATGAAAGAATTCTTACACTGTCATTAACAATGAGTTAAATGAGCTAAAACTTCCCTCTAGTTCCCTGTCTTTTGATGAGGAAACAAAGCAGTTCTTTGCATGATTAAGATTTGTGGTATCACGCCTGAAATGAGAAGCTGTAATATATTCTTTATAATTTGTGTAGGTTTTTTTAACTGCTGCATGACCACTCTGCTTCTTGTGACTATTTGTACAGCTGTCTTTGTCATGTTTTCCTTTGATTTAGATGCCGACATCATAAGTTTACATCTATGTTTTTATTTTCCCTTTATTGCTAAGGATGCTGATTGATTCCTCGGGCCCCTCGAAGAGAGTTGGCCTTGAAAATTCCTGAGGCTCTTGAAAAACTCCAGATCTGGTTGCTTTTAGACTCATTAGACTGAGTATGAGTTTTTGATAGTGATGGTTATACCATAACCAGGTGTCTGTAAACATGTGGAAAACTGGGGGGCAACGAGCTCATTCCTCCTGTCATTTGAAATGTGCCAGGAGATCAGAACGCTCATTTCCAGGAGCAGTTTGACGGTATTTTGCTGGCATTACAGCGTAACAGCAGCTTCAGGAATGTATATGGACAGCAGATAAAGACACAATAAAGGTTATTTACTCTTGGAGAAAGATGGTTATTCCAGTGAAAAGAAAGGAATTAAATGTTGTTGTTGAAAGAGCTGTTGGCCCAATATCAGAATGTATTCTGTAACAACAGCATGCTTTGCGTTGTTGACCTTTTCAATATTTCTAATTTCCCTTGTTACACAGCTCATTGTAGAGTTCAGGCCAAAGAGCTGCCCATGCCCAGAGTCGGGGACCAAAACTTACCAGGTAGTCTTTAATATCTTGAGGCCTTTAAAAAGAAAGGTGCAATCATTTGCCTTATGGATTTTGATTCATCTCTGTTTTAACCTCTGCCTTGCAACCATGAAAAATCGTTAAACCTTGCAAGATTCGGACTTTTCTCCGAAAAGTCGCGGATGCATTATTGCATCCATCATTTTTGTGAATGGGAATTGATTTCTGTATCTTAGAGCGCCGGACCCGTCGTGCGTCATTTTGAGTGGCTATTTTGGAGCACGTAGAGCAGAACAACCGAGGTGGTATATCTGGGATCAGTGGGTTGTTGACGTGGGATATTTTCCTCTTGGCTTTAACTTCAATCTCGAGCACAATAAAAGCCGGCATAATTGGCTAAACTGCGAGGCTGGGGATGGCAGGTTGTTTGAAATATTGGGTAACACGCACTGTAACGGTAAAACCTTAGGAGTAGCAAAGGTGCATATTCTGCTAAATAAACTTCAGTAATTACTTTAGGGGGTTTTCCTCTGCAACATTGTAATTTTTCTAGTTTATATTCTTCACAGACTGCTGACCACAGTGACAGTTTTGCTGTTCTTGTATAAAATAACTCACACATGTGTGCACCTGGTCTTCATTATGTTACATTGCATATATGGTAATGGCAGAATGGGAAATTTTCTTCTCTGATTTCTGCTGATGACGCCTTGTTTCGGGTACAGCACTTCACAAATACATTGTTCATTAAGTGTCAGTATCCATTAAGCAGCACTGACGGGTAAAAGGACCGTACAAAACATTCACATCATCTTCATAACAAGTAAGTATTTACTACAAAATGCTAAAAAAAACCCAGACAACCTTACTTTAATGTGTTTTTTTTCCAACCGTCATCCATATGAACACTCTTGTTTTTACCTTTCTGAGACAAATATATTTGCAATGAAGAAGCATAAACAAACAAACTCCAAGAAATAGTTTGGAAAAGAGTATCCATCTGTATAAGGTACAGACTAAACAGAATGGAAGCTAACTTTAAAAAGTTAGCGTTGAGAGTATGATTAGAAGTACGTTGACTAAAACCTAGCTTTGGCCAAGTTCAATTCCATGGCGTAGAGTATACCAAAGCCAAATTTGGCCCAGTGTATTGTAGAAAATCCTTCTTATTGTTGATTTTGTTTCTTTCTTGCAAGGGTTTTAGCTGGAAATGTGTGATTCTGAGAAGTTACTTGTGACCCTTCACCCTGTGTTTGTAGTGCTAGGGGAGGCTGGCTGGACGGTTGGAGGCAGGGGACCGCGGCGACCCCCCCTGTCCGTGAAGGGGACCGCGGTGACCCCCCTGTCCCTGCAGGGGTGGCTGTGACGTGGGATGGGTTTGGGCTCTCTGTGGAACGCAGCCTCTTGCAGAGATGGTCCATCGCTTCATAGACTAAACTGTGGCTTTTAAAGAGTGGTAGGTTTATTATCTATTTCATGCGACGTGCTCGAGCTAGGATTTCTGAGTGTTACCACAAGATGTCACTATTTTGTAAGAAAAAAGTCTATCCAATGGCATGAATATCTGGAAAATAAATTATATAGCCCTAAAGGGTGAAAATGTAGGAATTTAAGGATTAGAATCCTTTAATGTCTTCAGTTGGAGCTTGTGCAACTTAAATACACTCACAATGTGCTGGCATCACTACTTCCAGGTCTGTTGGTGTTCTGGTTTTCCAAGCGGGAAGGACTGGAAGAAGTTTTAACTCTTCTATAGGTCAGCAATATTTGTGCTTGTAACATGGCAGCTGAGAGGGATAAGACTTTGTTGTAATCTTATTTGCAAAAATAGAGGATACCTAAATATCTGTGGCACGTTGCCTGGTGGGGAGTAAAGAACCGAACTACCCAGCGTCCATTGGTCACACACCCACCCGACCTGGAGCAATAGTGACATCCTGTGGGAAAGGTTCACAAATTTTGTGATGATGTGGCTTCCTCATATGCATTTGTATTTTCCTCTAAAATTAATGATAACACATAAGTTTTACTATATCTTTAAATGGGATCCAATTTATTTAAATTCTACTGAACATTGTTGTTTAAATTAAAAGCTATGAGGAAGAACTTGTGAACTCTACATAAAAATCTGCTTCTGATAACAGCAGTAATGTCTGAGATGCCTGTATTTCAAGCTCCATATAGAATTATATGGTTATATTATAAGAGAAATTAAAGCAATTTGATGTTATTGGAGCAATGAGACTTTGGCTGCTGAGTATCCTATGTGCTTCTCACTATTCCCTTAATCTTTATTAGCCTTTTTTTTTTTTTTAAAGCATGTGATGAAAGACTCTATCTGATAATTTTAAAAGGACAAGTATTTAGACTTTGTATTGTAATTCACTGTAAGCCTTCAATAAGAAAAACAAACCAGTGTCAGAGATTTTTCTGAACTATTTTTCCTGGTTAAAAAAGTGTAGATGGATGAAATTACAGCACTACCCCCATGTGAGAGGATTATTTGCACATCTATCTAAGGTTAGTACCTATTCTATGGTTATCACCATCCTTCATTGTGCTTGCTGAGAAAGGACTGGGTGATGATGCCTTGCAAGATTAACGTTGTGTTGGTAGTCATTAAATTGTGTGAATTGTTTCTAAATTATAATATTTGGTTGCACAAATAGCATCTAGAATTGAGTTGGGCTGCTGACAGCAGGTGTGATGGAACAGTTGGTAAGCAGAAGCACAATAGATAACTATCCATAGGTAAACTGACACCTTTGTTGGCCAAAATTGTATTCATCCACCACTAGTGAAATGGTTAAAATAGAGATATCACTCTGTTTGAAGGCAAGTCAACTTACTGCTAAAATAATCACTGAAGGAAAACACCCCTTCTGTTTTAACTGAAGAACACGTGAAGACCACGTAGTCGCTGTGTCCTCCTGAACACCCTGCAGTGACGCAACAAAGCTAATTTAAACCAAAGTGACATGTCAGTAACTTCACAGAGGTGAGCAGAGGATTCTTTCCACAAGCTTGTGAAGGGCTATAAAAGTGATTGGCAAGCTTAAATTGAATTTTGAATATTTTTGTGTAGTCACTGTTAATTTGGTTTCACAACCCGTTCCTGGCAGATATCGGTGCGAACCAGATGGCAAAGTTGTGTTGGCTGGAAGCAGATTTTCAGATGCTCTCTACAGAAACTCTCTATAATTGATTTGCTGGCAGATTAAGGGTTACTCATGAGATGTGTTTTGTTTTGCTTCTCTTTCTAAAACAGTACACTGTCTTGTGCAGCTGCACTTAGAGTTTTCAATCTGCAAACATAACGTCAGTTGCGGTGAGGATCTGTTTGTTAGTGTAAGAATACTTGAGAAAGATTTGAAAATTGAGAATAAGTAGCAGTAATAAGTCAAATCCTAAAGCTTCTGCACAGATTCATGAAACATTTTTTATTGAATTTTCTGTTTAAGTTGATAGTATTTCACTCTCTGAAGACTTAGGCTTCTGTATTTTAACTGAATAAATGTGATCATGTGCATGGTGCAACTCTGATCTTCCTGTGCCTTTTCTCTGTTGTTGCTGTTGCTCTGGATTATTTTAGCAGAGTACTTTTTCTTCAATATATAAAACCAGCTCAAACTCATCTTATAAATCAAAGTTTTACTTGAATGCCTCTGCAGAAGGAAAGAGCAAAGCCTAAGCTTTCTGGACCTCGTGGCTGCTGAAGTTTACCTTGTTCCAAGAGCAATTAGATTAATGAAAGGAAATATAATTAAAAAAAGTTGTTAGACACCAAGGTGCTAGTTCTGACTGTGAATGTCCTGAGCTTAAAACTTGTTAGAGAGTAGGAGAGTATCCCAAGGCAGTGTCATGTGCCTGTGTTCTTCCTTAGGCATTAGAGAGTGAGAGCTCTGCTTCTGTGAATATATGGCTATAGTCGTTAATTATGTATGATGTATTTATTTTTGCCTCAGGATCTCTGTCACAGATTGTGCAGGCAGGATTTGGAGGTTGGAGGGACATCATGGCAGCCTGTGTCAAGGCAGACGTGTGCTCGCAGCAGGACGGGAGAGGTTCGCATGGCTGCTCCTTCCACTTGAGCACACAACTTGTTCGTTATTGCAACCTGATTTTCTGCTTCCCCTATGAATTTAACCTGCAAAAGTGGTATTGAGAGAATTGGTTTTCTTTTGGAGAATCACAAAATGTTTTGAATTTGTTTCTGATTCAAAGTTTAAGTTTTAATCACATTCAGCAGAATGTGGTCAACAGAAAAACCTTATCAGAAAAACCTGGTTTCAAAACTTGTAAGACGATTGTGGGATTGTGTGGGGCAGAAAATATTCCTCCCATCTTGTTGGAAACCTATCAAATGTTCGTTTAAAAATATACCAATCACTTTAAATAAGATTAGTGTTTGGCAGAAAATGTATAGGTCTATCTGTATAGTGTAGTAATGGATGTGCAGAGCTGTAACAAGTATGGGGCAGTGAAGAAGAAAATATTTTTGAAAAAGAACAATACGAAGCCAAGAACTCTTCTCATCCTGGGAGTACTGTTCTGAGTCGGCTGCTTTTTGTGATGAAATACATTGGTGTCTTCTGGAGTTAGAGTGGGGGGCTCAGTAATTGCTCTGATTTCGGTGGTGAAGGTCCAATAGCCGCCCGTGGCTGGTGAGGTGTCGGGTGGGTGAGGCACCCAGTGCCTTTGTAAATCTGCTGGTTCAGTTCCCAAGCTTTTTCCAAGTTTCAGTGTATTTAGCTTGTAAACTACTTCTTGCTTTATTGTAATTGAAATATTCTTTCAGAGGTTAATTTCAGTTTTATTGGATTATTTGTTATGAAAGATGACCCCAGGTTTCTAAACTCCATGAAGTATGATTTTTGTACACTGTTCCCAGCAGCTGTTTAAATTAAAAGCTGATGAGGTCTTGGAGATCTAACTTAAACATCGTTGCATTATTTTTAACTTAATTGAAAGTTGATATACTGTGTTTTTGACCTGGTCTCTGTAAAAAGCTGCATTCTTTGGCAAATATTAACCACTGTGTGTGGTCTAAATAGATGTTTGACTAACATGGACTGAGCCTTGCTTTGGTTAAACACATCTCCTTCCACACATTTCCTAAGCTCGAATGAACATATTTGTTAGTGGTTTCAGAAAACACTGCAAAGTTCCATTAAAAACAGAGGACAAATCCAGTTGCACACAAAGCGTTTAGCATGAAATGTTCCTTTGGAATAATATTGTTCGATTTTCAAAGCCAAATATTTAAAGCCAAATTTTTAAAGTAATTATATTTGAGTTAATATATAATATATAGTATAGTAGCAGGATCAGAGAAGAAGGCCGAACTCATGAAATATGAGGCAGTAGTTTATGAAATGGCTCTTTTGTGATAGCTGAAATCAATGCCAGTGATTTTGGTAGACACAGAGCAGGAACCTCTAGACTGGTGTTTATGTGCTGTTCTTCTAAATGTCATTTTCTGTTCTTAAGGTTAAATAAAGAAGGAAAATGAAGACTCCTTGAATCTGGGTGAAGAATTTGACAGTTCTTGGTGGAATGTTCGCTGTTTGCTTTGACTTATTCAAAAATCACAGCAAACCAAAAGTTCTTTAAAGGTGGTGGCCTGCGGGTGACTGTCTAATGTGATCTATGATATTTACAGAAAGAAGAGCACATCTCATAGCTTCTTTACCAAATTTCAAATGATGAGGTTTAGGGGAGAGTACAGATGTACCTGAAGCTGTAAGCTCTATTTGTCTGCTTTCTATTCTTAAAGCAAATACAGGGTTACAGCCTACATATGTTTGTCAGAGTGATTAATGGCTTGTATCCATACATTAGAACTGAGAGTATTACGATTTATATCTTTTTGTTTTGAAAAGCAAAAGCAAGCCCATAAATACATGCTAAATGTACTCCATCTGATGAGCATGTGACCTATAGTGGACATTTACAGTAAGTGACTAGAGCCATTTAGAGGCTTTTTTTTAAGCTATTAAATACACTTTAAAATGTCATAAGATGTCATGAGCCATGTATGTAAAGCTGATATTTATATTTATCAGATGCTTTAAGAACAGAAAAGGTCTTGCATTTGTACCTCTTTCTTCTTGGCTTTCTAAACCGAAGAGTGGATTACCAGTGATAGGTGAGGTCAGGATGGAAAAATACAGGTAGTGAAGGTCCAAAACTTGTCGTAGTTTTTATGTACACAGTTTGTTCAAAGCACCACAAGGATGGCTGGTAGGTGATGGAAGTTAGTGACGGGAAAATGCTCTAAGTTACGGGGGATTTACAATCCCTAGATCAGGTGCTGTGGGGAGTTGCCTGGAGCCTGCCAATAGGAGACAGCATGAAGATACAGTATGAAGGAAGTTAACATATATTTTTTGACTTCTAGATAAGGTATTAAATGTATTCCAGGACTCGCAGAAATGTTCTAGCGCTGCCTCCTTTAGTAACTTGTCCCAGAGAGAACTTCTGAGGCACGTCTGCTGCTGTCGAGCTTGGTGGTGGCTGACCTGAGCACTGGCTTATCTTCCTTTGGATACCGTGTCCTGTGTCTTCATTACACCTACTTCTGCATGCTTATGGGTTCTCTTTGTACTGAGATATTTTAGGAATTTCTTCGTATTCTGTTGTGTAACAACGGTAAGTAAACTCTTGTCCATGAGAAGCAATAGTGGGTCCAGCACTGGATTTGGGTTCGGCTGAGTGAGCTCACAGGCAGCGGCACCGCAAAGTTGGGGTGCTCAAGAGCAGATGGAGCCATGGCTGAAATCTGCAGGTTGTATAAACGTTAGTAGGTTCAGTGCGTGTGTACGTGGCTTTATGTTTGAGGACGAAATTGGTCAAACACACGGCAGTAATGAGAGTAGAAAACTGATTCTGAACCTCCAGGATTTTGTGTCTGGTGTAAGACGCAAACCTGTTCATAAAATGTATTTAAAGAAGAGACAGAAGATTGAATTTACCAGCTGTCCGGCTCATCCAGCCGATAACTCTGTTTATTTCTATCGCACTCATTCTCAATAGAAATCTTGGACTACTTCAGGGAGCTTAGGCCATGTGAATTTTTAAGCTTTGTTGTTGTTGTTTTGTACAGGTTTGTGAAAAATCTTCAGAGAAAATATTTTTCTAGAAATTGGTTTAAAGATTTGTTGAAATGTTGTTTTGATATTCTAGCTGTTTTTTTTCCAATGCTACTGATGGACTTAAGGCACCTGAACTGACAGTGGAAGAGCTGTATAAGAATCTTTTAATGACACAGGAGGGTATAGAGTGACGGCAGACTTGTTTAGCATCTCTGAACAGCACAAATTGCTAACATCCTCGCATTTCTGGAAGGAGAATCTGCTTAAGGCCCAGTGGGGTTAAGAATGTTGTTTACTCTACTCTTGACTCCTGCAATATAACAATAAAAAAGTGATTAAAATTTAAGTAGTCATGAGAGATTTTCGCTATATCTAATTTCTTGAATGCTGGTGTGCATTAAAACTGGATCATTGCATAATACTGTTGTGGTAAGTATTACTGTATTACTTTGTTTAGCAACCAACAGAAATAATAACAGTAATTTTCTGATAAGTAGTCTTGTCCAAATATGCTGAGTTCAAGGGTTGTTTAGCATTGAGGCTGTGTTAATTGTTTCCTCTGCAGATTATATTAATACTTTTCTCCATAGACCTCTGTTTTGAAGTAGTTAACATACCACAACCACCTTTTGCAAGACACAATTTGATACTGAGTTTCTCACATCAGAAAGCATTTTCCACTTCTGTTTTGGGTAGGTAATGATTTAAGTAGATTTCACAAGGAAAGCCAGAGAGGGGCAATCTTTTTTCAGCGCTTTCGCTTTCATCATGGAAAGAAAGAGATATATATTTTAAAGTTGGCACCTGCTGTTGTGATTGAGACATCCTTGGTATTAAAATAATTTTACTATATCAAGAATATGAATGTCTTTGGAAATTCACTGCAGTTTTATGTAAATATTCTGTTCAGTATAATTGAATCTGGATTAAACTTACATTTCTTATTATAAGTACTTTTGTCTTGTATATTCATGCTATGCTAAGAAACTGTCATCTTAATTTACAGTAAGATGATAGTGTCATCCCTGCTGTCAGATGAAAAGATTTTTGAGAGCAGGTGATAGCTGTGGATTCATATAAGACTTGGTATAATCTGTATGTGTCCAGCAGCACAGATGTTTGAATTGTGGAAAAATGAGAGGGGAGTTTCAGGGATGGCATATTCTAAAAGAGAAACCAATCCTGCGTGTGGCTTCAACACAGCAGCAGGCGGCGGTTTCCGTGGGTCTGCAGATTCCGTCACTGAGCTTCTCTTAAGCTCTGGTCATGGTACAAAGTGAGAGCTTGGGTACTCGTACGTTCTCCGGCTAGTTTAAACTGAGCTCAAGAGGGGCTTACGCCGCATGTGTCTTGCAGTGTGGGTCCAGCGGAGGGTGCAGAACTTGCATGGAACCTTTGAAAGCCTGGCTTTGCTGTGCTGGGACTCTAGTTACTGATGTGCAAACTAGGTTAAAGCTAGCTCAGGAATATGGCTATGCAAACTCAACGAATGAAGAATAATTTTTTAATTTTGTTTTGAGTTGTATCAGAGGGACCGGTGATAGTCATCTCTTCTTTATAGTAAGTGTCTAGACTGTTTTATCTGCTGCCAGGTTTAAGTGAAATCTTGTGATGCCAAAGAGGACTTTGCAGGACTCATGTTGAGCAGTAAAGCCACAGACTCTCCAGCTTTCACTTGGACACCAGCAGTGGCACGTGTGGTAGCAGCATCCACTTGGAAGTGCTGTGTGTGCTCTGCCAACAGAGGTGGACACACGTGTGCTGGACACCTCAAGCCCTGAGGGGAACTGACAACTGTCGTTGCTGCTCGTTGCATGGTCAGAGCGAAGCAGGTTTGTAAGCTGCTTGGTGTGGACTATCTCATAGCATTTAAAGAAAAAATAAATTATTTATTTTTTTCTCCCTACATTAGCCACATTTCAGCAAGAGGGCTGGAGTGTAACCGCGTGCAGAATAACCTATAGCTGAGTGAATTGCATAGATTCCTGCATATTGTGAAGAGCCTCACATATGAGTACCTAGTTTGCCAGGTGTATCAAACCAATATAGACTGTGGCCCTTTCAAACTATATTATTGAGTTCACAGTTCATAATTTTGCAGCATCTAAACCAGCCACGTTTCTTTGCACGTCATGTGAAGTCAATCTGAAAAATCATATTGAAATGATAGGTTACATTTTGTCACCAACTTAATATATTTCACACTTAATATTTGTATAAATCTGTTTACAGGTTTATTTGAACAATGTGCCTAGATGAATGGAAACTGCTGTGTTTTAATGTCTTTGTCTAGTTACGCTCACCATAACCGTGTGTCCTTTGTGCTGCTTCAGGGAGATGTTGGATTGTCACAAGGGGAGTTTGTTCTCTTGTGCTGTACGAAGGTTTTGCAGGAAGAGAGTTTGGTCTGAAGTTGTAGATATCTGCTCTAAACAACAACCATGGGCAACAACCAGGAAACTCGGGATGCCTGCTGACATCTTTGCAGTTCTCATTATTTTCAATCAAAATTCTCATAATACAAACACCACCTGCTTCACCTGGTTATGCTACATATTTGCGGAATATTTAAAGCTCAAGTGATTCTAATTACTCTTGATTGATAAAATCTCAAGCAAAATTGAGATCAAATTGTACTGTAAAACGGCCTAGAACAACGTTAGTTAGAAATATTCATTAACGTAAAATAAAAGAGGGAACCTTTAGAGCCCAGAACACTTCTCTGAGGACGCATGTAGTTATTTTATTCTGCATTGGCTTCACTGATGGCGCATTGTTAAACACAATGAGTTATAAGAAGATAGGAAGAAATGAGTATTTCAGCCCCTGATTTACAGTTCTGCGAAGGGGAGATAGATGTTTAACATGAGGATGCCTCCATTCCCAGATAGGGTAGCGTTATTTAAAATTGATTAGGAGCAATTCACAGAACCTGCCAAATTGCTAATGGAAGCCATTTGAATCAATTCTCTCATATAATTTAAATGCTGTTTCACTGCATATAGTTTAACCAGGAAAGAATCCCAGCTTGCAGCCAATAAAATTAATTATTTATTATTCTTTTCATAAATATTTTCTGGCTCCCAAAAATGTGAAGCCAAAATAAATGCTTATACTTTTTTTGGTGCGTGCACACTTCAAATGGCTAATTTGAGAAATGCCGTAGTATTAGTTTTTGCGTACGTGTGTCAAAAAGCGTTTTTATCTACATGTCAGGTTTTTTTTTGCTACCTGATAGCTTTTTGTGGAGTGTGCATTTAAGGCTAAATTACAAATTGGATTCTGCTGTTAACTGAGGGGCCGATTCAGCAAAAATTATATATAGGCTTTTCTCAGAAGGTCGTGGAATCCGGCTTTGCGGAGGTGATGAAGCAGGGAACTCCTCTTGGCCCTGAGTCGCTGCTGTGCGGGTCTCCTGGCCGTCCCGTGGGGGACTTGGCTGACGGCGGAGAACTCACTGCGTGAGGTTTGGTGTTCCCTACAGCGCTCCCATCCATCACCGAGAGGTTGTCCTTTCCGTGGGTTAATTTTATTGTTATTTGCTTGAAAATCAATTGAATTAAACTTGAGAACTAATGCTATATTGCCCTAGTTTAAAAATAAACATTCTGGGCTTCGGCTGTTACTGGCTGAGACTTTGCACAGTCAGCACTGTGCAGGAGGAATATATTTTAATTTCATGCTTTGCCCACTCATCTATCGCGCTGCCAATTGCAACCGCTGCGGTGCCAAACAAGTGGAAATATAGATCGCATAAAAATATAGAGCAACGTCGATGCTGCAGCAGCACGGGAAGTGCATGCGGGGGCCGCTGCCCTGCAGACGGAAATAGTACGTTGAGATCCTTTCTCCTCGCCCTTCGCCGCTGTCCCGTGTGACTTACAGAACCCGACACTCAACAGCGGGGGCTCTCGCTATAAGCAGCATATTTCAATGCCGTTTGTTCAGATGTGGTGATGGATATTGTAAGGGTTAAAATACGTCTGAAAATTTATCAACCCTCAGTTGGCCTTTCTTCACTGGAGTTGATAAGTTGACCTAGAGGTGTAGAAATAATATATGTCAAAGATATTTAGCCGGCTTTTGCCATGCATGCCTATATGGGTATGGTGGGTGTGTGACTGGACTGATTATGGACCCGAAGGCTTTTCCCCTGCAAAATGTGTGTATCAAGGCAAGAAAGGTCAGCTGGCAATAAGGGTATTTAGGAAAGAAATCTTCAGCTGCACTGGCACAGTTGGAAATCTAATACCTGTTTAAGCAGCAGGGTCTTACAAGATAGTCAGGTGAGCGTATTTGAGAGACTGGAATTTCAGGAGTGAAAAAGGGAGGAAAAACCTTAATAAGAAAATTTGATGAAAATGTGGGAGAATCCTTAGTTCTGAATGTAAACCAAATGACTTAAATACCAGATGTTCTAAAATGAGGAGTTACCTAATGTGTGTTAGGGGTTTCTCCTACAAACAGTACGCAGAAAAGCAGGGCTGGGATAGACATGATTTGGGTGCCTTTTTTAATCACTGTAAGAAAAGCTTTATGGTACCGGCACTGTGGTTATTGTGTGTGTGTTTGTAACATTAAATGGAGAAAAGACAAATGTTCACGACAAACGTGACCAAAAGCACATCAAAAGTTATGAGTTTTGAACAGGGCCTGAGCCCTTTCAGAGGGGACCCACTCCCCCCTCAAACAAAACCAGCAGTCTGGTTATTCTAAGGGGATTGTGCCATATTTCCCTTGCTTCTTTGAGACCATGATAGTTCCGTAGAAAAAATAGTTCCTTAACTGTATCCACTAGCATTTTAAGACTAATAAATAATTCTTCGCAGTCACTCAATCACTCTCAGTGTAGACTTCAAAAGGTAATTTATTTTGCAGATAGACACCTCTGACAGCACTCGGGGGACCATCCGTTCAGACGTAACCACTTTTGAGAAACCAAGAATAAAACATCCTGCTCGATCAGGTTTTGATGTGATGAAGCCACTCCTCGATAGAGAAATCTAATCTGTTTGCTGGAGAGAGAGGGGGGCTCTGCTACTGTCTTTTTCCATTATGGTTTCCTGTCCTGTTAATGACGAAGGTCAGTATTGTACTTGCCGATCTCATCACTTCACACACAAGCACCGACTGGGAAAGGAGAAACCTCACGTTTGTGCAGCATGTTCAGGCGTGCCCGGTGTAGAACGGGATGTGTCAACAGTGTCAGCAGAAAATGGTCGCTGGGGCCAACAAAGACGAGTTAACCACTTTTTTTTAAATCAGAATTAAGAAACAGTTAATGGTTTGGGAAGCCAAATCTGGAGGAATTCACAATGTCCTGTGAGTTCTAGATGTAGGAATTATGGTGGGATTTAAACTTTGCTGAGTGAGAAGAGACCGATTTTGAGGAAAACAAGCAACCTAATTTTGCATCGGATAATTTTCATTGTAGCTGTCAGGCGTTAGAACAGCTAACACTTCACAAAACTGATTGTACATTGTACAATTCTTTTCTGAAGTCTGTTGGCAGAATAGCTTAAAAAATGGTGTCTGTCTGGGGGAAACTCTCCCGAGGGCGCAGGCAGCACCTCTTGGTTCTTATCCGCTCGTTTCCCGGTCTGCAGGCAAAGTGCGGTTTGAATAGGCCTGGCCCAGCCCGCAGCCATCGACATGGTCGTTTGGGCAGGACTAGGGAAATGTATTAATAAACGCAATGGCAGCTTGACTCTTTTTCTTTTCTTTTTTTATTTATCTTCATATTGCAAAACAGATTACTGCGTATCGAGAGATGAAAGCATTCACTGGTACAGCGAAGAGACACTCGCGTGAATGAAAATCATTTATTTCTATACATTCTTCTTTTATCCAAGTGAGTGAACTTTGGGGAGATACAGTACCTTATTTCATGAGGAGTTTCCATTCTGAAGGGAAATAGAACAGGACAGAAATGGAATAGAATAGAACAGAAATGGAATAGGAACTCTCTAAGTATCTAAGGTTACAAGTTTGCCGTAGCTGGAAAGGTAGCTCCCTGTTATAGCAGGACTTGATCCACTTGGTGATTCCGATTGCTGTCTGGATTGCTTTGAAATATGTCTCACCATTAAAGTATTTTCCCCTTTTCTCTTTCTTATGGTAAATGTGCTATAGGAAGATTATTTTTTTTTTAACTCTCTTTGTAAAGTTTAAAAACTACATTTACAGCTGGTGAGAACACAGTTTTTACATACTGGACCTTATCATCTCAGTAACCAATTTTTTTCTTATGTCTCAGAACTCTCATTAATTTTTCACAGGCCTGTGATGGATAGTTTTTATTTATTCACGTCTGAGGTTCTGTTGTGTGAAAAGGACTCATTTTATAACATTACATATTCATGGCTTGGGATAGATGGGATAAGGAACTTATTATTAATGTGTCACAGTGGGAAACTTACTCTGGGTTCATTTGTGAATCTTGTTAAATGTGGTGCGGTCAGCAGACAGTGCTGAAATTCTTGATACGTTTTACTGGAGAAGGGCAAACAGGTTCAGTGATGCTTCCTTATCTAAACAACGCCGGCGAGATGGTGTCGTTCCAAGTGCATTTGAAACGCCGGATCAGTATCACCGGGGTAGCAGCAAATTATGCCTGAAAAACAGAAAATCGGAACGATGCTTTTTTCAAATTGCTGTTTCCAAGTGCTTTTGGCTCTATTTAAATCCAGTTTGCTTAATTAAATATGGCTTTACTTTTAACAAAAGCAGTATAGTGAAATGATATCAGAGTATTCCTAAACACGTAACTTGATTTCTAGCAAGTTGTCTACCTGTAGTAGCTCATTGTGTCCGTATTTCACTGAGGTTCTTTTGTTAAGTGCTACTGTGCAAATTCTGAAGATATACATGCAATTTTATTTTGGAGGTCAGTAGGTAGTCTATGTATTGAATATATGTGGCATATAAAATAAAGACTAAAGAGGTAAAGTTTGGTGTAAACTATTAGAGTCCTAGAATTTGATCTGATTTAAAAGAACCAAATATCGTTTTCCTTACGTCACAAAGACACTCATCTTCATTGTAGAACATTTTGTACCTCTTCAGATTTAAAGCAAGGGCCCTGCCACATGTGCTTATGTGCTCAAAATTGAAATTTTTCAATTAAATGCTTTCATGCTAATTTTTGTAGGGCCTAGAGAAGAAGTCTGCAAGTTGGCTATGCTTCCGGCTCCGGTTATTTATCACTTTACTGTTACCTTTGTACATATGTTAGTGTTGGAAATCTAGGAAGATTTTCTTTTTTACCGTTCTAGGCACTTTTTTGCCACAACAACTTATGGATGAAGGTATTCACGTTTGTGATACCTGCAGTTATTCAGATATTGAAGAGCATATTACCAAAATCCAACCGAATTATAATTCCCCTTTGTTTTCACGTATATTTCTTTTTGAAATTAATAATAAAATAGATGAAATAACTTTAAGCTCCTGGCACAGTTTGAGATGACTAGGACAAGACAATTTATGATGGCTGTATTTTAAAAGAAAATTGTCAGTGATATTAAATGTTAGCTTTATTAGCGATCCTACCGCTAGGTCAACACTATTACATTGTCATTTATAATACAGGAGCTGGGCAGTGAGAAAACTGTAGTCTATTAAGAGTTTGCGAGTGTGTGTGTGTGTATACAGTGAAATAATATCTAGTGTAATGTAAAGTGACAGTCAAAATTACAGCTTTTCTCTTGCCGCAAGGGTACTTCTCTGCCAAGTATAGTAATATTGTTGTAGCGGTGTTCAAGGTTGTCAGCAGTTCTTGGTTATTCTGCAGAGAGCCATAACTGTGTGTGGAAGCAAGGAGCTTCCTGTCAAGGGACACGCTATAATCTTGATATATAGTTGTTGGTGCCAAACTGCAATTAAATAGGAGGCATTGGAAGAGGTTTTATTTAACCAACTCAAATTTCTGGATTAATTAGTTAAAACCAAAAAAAATCCAAAATGGAATTCTCGTCTTTTATGAATTTATCTGGTATTAGTCTGTGCTCAAAGTAGTGGGTTATTGTTATTGTTACAGAACAGCCTTTATTTCTGCTGACGAAACTGGGATTGCTGAGTATGTATAGGGCATATTGCTTTTAGTTAAAATATTAGCTCTGAGGCTAATTATCTATCATAAAGTTGTTTTAAGGGTTAGTTACAGGCTTCAGCTGTTTTAGAGGTCGGGATGGAAACTGTTTCTTCTCAAAAGCGCATTTTTCAGAATGTGTTACAATTTCGACAAAATATTGTCACAAAATGTGTATTATCATCCATACTGGAAGCTGTAGAGTTTCTCCTATTTTCCCACGTTGAAAGTGATGATAACGGTGTCAGCGGTTTTATTCAGTTGAAAACCTTTTTTCTTGATGATTAGATTAAACAACATGAGACGGGAGAAGAGAGATGCTTTGGAAAACATGGCTTAAAAGGAAATCAGGAACTCTCCTGCGGTTCTTCAGCAAAGTATCAAGATGTGAACATACTCGCGTGGTCTCACTACTTGCATGATGAAAATGTAGTGGTTTGCTAATGTAACTTGCTGAATGGAGCCTCCAAGATTACTTAGCCAAAATTCCCACTGCCTTTTATTGAACAGTTTCCAAGCGGAGCTGCCGATGCGCGTTTGAGGTATTTCCCTGCTGTTTGCTTGATTTCAGTAGGTCTGTGTGTGACTTGCATTGCGCCATTAGGTGCTATTTAAAGCAGAAGCCACAAAAGCCAGCGCTTCTTTGCAGAGGAGTATATAAGGAAAGAGAAGTTAATTCAAAAAACAAATCACAAATAACTTTTCAATATTTTTAACTATAGCTAAAATAGATTTTACATAAATGCTTTATGTTGGGGCAGTGCAATAGAAAGCTTGAGGCTTCCTGTAAGTTACTTTCCTGAAAGCAAATGGGGTGCTTAGTGGAGAGCTTGCTCAGCTGGGGTAAGTTGTTCCATCGTTGCCTTAATTTTGATTTATCCCAGAACACCTTGCAGGTTTAACTTATGCTGGAAATCATATGTATTTGATTTATAGAGACTGAATATGTGTTGAAGTGAACTCAGTATGCTGAAGGGCTAAAGTCAGTCGTCCAGGTGGCCCTGTGATTGAGCTTAATGAGAAACGTGAAATGCAGCAGCGGTATTTGTTGCTGCAGCGAGGCCCGTCCCCAGGTGAAGGGCACGGACACCTGAGCCCTGCGCAGCACAGTTGTCCAAGGGCGTTGCAGTGCCTGGTTGCCCGTAAGACACAGGAAGGATGCTGCAAAGAAAAGTCGTGAAGGTTTTTTTTCCTGCCGTGAAGTCTTATCTCTGTGCCACAGAAGCATTGGTGCCCAAGAGGCGCTGATAGAGGATGTGTTTGTGTGCAGAAATGCACATACCAGTCTACATCTTTCACCTGGGTGGACTGAGCATCCTACACGTGACAAAGCAGTTTCACAGATGTAGATTCCTTCCCATCGCTCTATTAATATGTTGGGTGTTTTTTTAACTGAATAAATACATTACACAGCAGGACAGATTATTTTCTTTGTGGCGTTGCTGTTGCAATTTGAGAACAGATACAATTTTCTTCAGCTGCTGGAGAAAGCGACATCTGTTCTTGGTTTCCTGCAGCTTTCCTCCTTCAGACAGTGCATTTAGATGCACAATTTGAGTTCCTTCTGAAGAAACAGAAAATTAAAGATGTGACCCCTCCTTCAAAGCAGCGGTTACACTGTGACAACAGTGGGCTGAGCTAAATTCAGCTATGTCAAGCCAGAACTATAAAAGCAGATAGATTGCCCTCTAAGCTTCACTTTATTGGATATTGTAATTGACATATAGTTGTCATTTATAATCATCTGTCCATTCCCGTGAGTTGGGAGCAGTAAAGTTAATTGTGGCTGCTCATTTGCATTAATCTCACCTCTGAAGGGTACAGTAACCCATTAATATCATGTCACGATGAATTATCACAAATAACATTGAACATATTGATTAATGATCTCTGAGATTTGTATCTCGTTAAAACATTTTGTTAGCTCTTTAAACTTTTAAGCAGAGTCAATGGATGCGGGAGAGGTGGAGAGATCACCCAGGAGGTGATGGAAAGTTACGGCATACGCATTGGGTCACTAATTAAAACTTGTTTAAAAGGTTTCATACTAATTTTTAAAATGCTTTTTCCTTCTAAAGGTGTAGGGCTTGCAAGCTTTTTAATCACAAGAACTGTCTTATTATTGTTCATTGCTTATAAAGATAGTAGTTTTGTTAGTCTGGATGACGGGGGGGGAAAAAGAGTAATAGGAAACTGCCATAATTTCTGCAGTTTCTATTCTATAACAAGTATCATGCTCGGAGTAGCATACGTATGTGTGTGTTTTTAAAAATATAGTTTCCTTCTATTTAAATTCTGGTTTTAACGCAAAACTTCTCTTGCTGATTTAGCATTTCAAGTTATCTGATGTATTTGTTTCCCCTCCCGTTCCTTCTTTATACACACGGATATAAACATTAGGATGAATGAAATGTCATCCAGTGGGTGGCCACGTAATTTGAAGTAGCTGGTAATTAAATATTTTACCATTTTGATTATTACCTGCTTAAATTTCTGTAAGCTAAGAGGCAGAAAGACTTTAGGGAGACAGAGGAATTTACACCAAAGTGCAAGAAGGTGGCTCCTTTGCGTATCTGAGTATTGTATTTCGAGAGTCTGTGAAATATGTGATGTTTTTAATAATTCAGCAATCTGTCTTATTGCAAAGGTGTGTTTGTCTCCTTCCATGTGAAGCTGCTGTATTTGAGTGGCTCCTTTAAATAAATTGTAACTATAAGTCCTAGATCTATATTCAAGTGACTGGTTTCCCGTTCTTCCACCTGTGCTTAGCTGCCAGTGTAGTTATTTCACGGGAAACTGCTCGGAATAATAATTATTTCTTTAAAGTATTTGAATATTCTTGGTATTTCACTTCCTAGTTGTCCGTTTTCTTGAGTCTGAGGAGATGAATCCCATATGCAGAAAATTGTGGGTTAGAGCCGCTTTATCTTTTCAGTCTGTCTGACCGGGTGAAAACAAGGGGTCCATCTGGTTTTGGTGGTTTTGATAGCACCATCGGTCCTGCTCAAGCACTAATCCTCACCTTTTCCGGGACAGACGAATGTGAAGATTAGAGCAAGAGAAGTAATCCTTTCTAGCTTGAAGGTACGATAGGGCAGATGTTCACAGGTGTGCCACGACTGCTGCTCTGGCGCTGTGCGGGGGCTCATTGTATCGCAGCCCCGGGCTGGGGTTTTGTATGGGAGCTGACACAGTTCTAACTTATTTGCTCCCCTTGCCAGCAAACCCCACAATCTTCTTTTCATAATTCCTGAGAGTCCGTTTCCCTGGCACGCGAGGCTGTAGAGTCAAGGATTATATTCTAGCTATAATTTATGATTAACTAGATTTATGGCTGAGATCCCAAACCAGCCTCAGTGCTGTGGCCTGAGGAATTAAAGGCAAAATGGAGACGATCATTCTGAATTGTTTGCTTCTCTGCTTTTCGTGGAAACTCTTAGTTATATTTGAAAAACAAAAACAAACCCCCAAACCAAACCAAATACGATTTTCTGTTGTGTAACAATTCAATTTCGTAGAAAGGAATTTACCAGTAAAACATGTTAAGTCCTCAGCCTTTATAGTATTAAACTATTTAGTTTAAAGCCTATTGTTTATCATTGAAAGCCAGCACAGGGAATAATACATATAAGACCCTTCCTCCTGCTAATGCACCCACCCCCAAACAAAAAGTGTGTGGGGGAAACAAAAGTAGGGCTCGTTTTTACCCATGGTATTAATCCTTATTCATTTTAAAAACCTGCTAACGGAAATATTTCCATTCAGCTCATTAATCAATTGTGATTTTCATTCCCTTGTTTTGTAAAAGCTGTTGCAATAAATACTTTTTCCACAAAGCGAAAATCTAGGAGATGGATGCAGCAAGCGTAATTAATAGCACCCAGTTACAGGAGATCAGCAAGTTTGTGAGATTCACATGCTGCTTTACCATATGGCTGCCCAGTAGGCGAAAAATTTGATTAATGTTTTGAAGTAGGTTTTTTTCAGCAAATATTACAGCCCCAGATGAGGAATTTTACTCCCCAGTATTGTTAGACTTCACTAAAATAAGAGATCTTTTGATTTAAAGCTAAATAATATTTTGATCTTATGAAAACTCTACATGCAGAAGAATTATAGTCCTGATGCATAAAGAATGGGCCCTAGAACTTGTTTATAATTCAGCCAATAATGGTTAAAATTTTGTTTAATCTTAGCTTTTTGTAAGTTGATCGATTTTAGGCATCAGTACAAGTGCATGGGTTTTGTGACGAGGATTGCCCCATAAAAAAGAGATTAGAACAGAATTAACTGGTTCATTCTGACTTGTTATGCTCTTTTCCTTTCTACTTCCTTACGTTAAAAACAAAAATCAAAGTTAAGCAGTTTGCTGGTGAACAATCAGAAAATAAGACATGGTCCCTTCAGTATAACAGCACTGTAAATAATGTTATGTTAGCAAAACTGTGCAATGTATTCATTTTCCTTTTAATTAATTGTTGTAATAATTGTAATTAGTACTTAATCTATTGATTGCCCCCCTCCGCCACGTTTACCTGAAATGGGAAATATTTACAAAAAGGCACCCGAGGAGTATCGGGTCTTAGGCTCAAGTGCTCTCATGCGGAGCTAATGCACAGCGGCAAGTTTTGCTTTCCTCACACATTCTCGGTTCAATCCAAGGAACATCAGCAGCTGGTGGAGAACAGACTCAGGGTGCTGAGCCCAAATGGAGTGCAGAGCAGCTCGAGTGGAAGCCTTGCTGAGCTTCCACAACGCCGAAGATAAAGCATTCCCTAACGCTACTCGGCCACTTTGGTTGCTTCTAATTGCTTCAGGGGATGCTGAGGTTTAGAGTCTGGCGGGATGATGCTGAGGCTGAAAAATGAGAATTTCCACATTTAAAATAAAAAATACCTTTTTGCAGTTCTGACAGTTCTATCATCTTAGAAATCAGTGATTGATTGTAAGGGCGTGCTAACATGAAAAATAACTCTGATTCAACTGGCTGTACATAACCCCAAATCAGGGATCGTGGCACAAAGCGCTTGTGTATGTTGCTGATTTCAGGGGAGGGAGTGGGAGCTCAAACCTAACACTGAAGTAAAGCTGAGTGGAAATAAAAGCCATCAGTTGTTCCAAACCAAAACTGTTCACCATTGTCAGCTCCGGGCAGCGCGGGGCAATGGGTGGTGTCCAGCGGGTGTGAAACAGCAGAGGTAGGAAACCACATACACAGATTTTTTGTATTTATTTTTTATTTTTATTAATGAAAAGCTTAAAATGAAGCAGAGCCGAGGTAGTGAAATGATGGCTATTACTCTGGAGAACACAAGGGTCACAATGATTTGTGCTTTGGATTAATAGACAGCTAGCAGATGACGAGGCAATGTGACCAAATCCATACCTCTCATATAGAAGGATGAATTGAATTGTTTTATTCTTTAGAGAAAGGACAGTTAATTAAATTGATACGAGATTCCCAGGCTTGTGCTGTTTGAAGACTGCCTCTAGAATTCTTTTTTCTTAGTATTATCAAATTTATTACAATTTGTCCAAAGTATGAACATTTTTATTAGGGCATTTTCTATGTATTATCTTTTTTCTTGCCTATATCGGTGACTGTCTTGTCAGTGATTTATTTGTAGTAAGAACACACTTTATGCTCTTAATTTATGTAAAACCTACCAGTGATGCCCTTAACCTGTAACTAAACTACATGCTGATATGAAGATATTCTATTATACACTCCTCAAAACGTGCAGAAATTCATGTTTTAGTATTTAATTGTCTTTACTCTTAGTTCTTATTCAGCTATTTAAGAAATGAGTGGAGTTTTCAAATATTTTAATAGTGCGACTGAATTTTTAATTGATAATATCTGCAGAAAGGAGGTGGCTTGAACTCTTGGGTTAAATGATTCCATCAGGTGTGATTATTACTTAACTGGAGAGAACGGAGCGTGTTGGGATGTGATTGATTGTCAGTGTTGCAGGTGGTCTGGCTTTTCAACTCTGTAAATAAAGGGAAGTCCACCCTGGTCTATGGCCATTTCCTGTTAGCGTTCACATTTGTAACTGATCCGGAGTTGCTGCTCTGCTCTCAATCTGTCGGGAAGGTCTGTAAGGGATTGTCTATATGAAGAGGCTATAGAGTGGTCACTCTAAAAAGCTCCTTAGTGGAGTAGTTTGAATTTTAAATCACACTCATAATTCAAAGGTAATCTAACTTGCAGTGCTGGACTTAAGTCCGTTCAGTTAAATGGAGAAAAATGACTGACATAAGGAATGAGTTATTGATTTGTTGTAGGAAAATGACTTCTGTAATATAGGAAGTATGGTAAAAGGAACAGCTTAATTATTTAGGGGGCACCGTTGGAAAGAAGTGCTTTTGCAGCGTTGCAGATTGTCTAAATAGGAGTTGGACAACGGGGTTTTTAATAATTCTTTCTTACAAACAAATCGTAGTGGTTTATTTTTTTCCTCCTAAGATAGAGCTCATTTGGTTGTTTAAAATACATGCATGGCAGCCTCTAACTGCTGTTCCTTAGTTATTTGCATTATGTTTGTGCTTTGTGGAATTCTGATGTCTGAGGGCTGGACAAAAACAAAACACACACAGCAAGTTATTGCGGAGCCCTTGTTTGTAGTAGGTGACACGAACTTTTAACATGTGAATTTATCAAATGAATATATGCGGCAGCTTAAATCTCTAAGAGTAACATTTTTAAAATATGGTATTTGACGATTTATAAAGTATCAGATAAGATATTTGCTTTGGCTTTTTCCATATGCTTTTTCTTGTGATTTAGTGCTGTTCCTTGCAGAAGAACTACAGTATCATGTTATTTTGACTGCAGCTCACCATTTTTTTGGCAGCATGTCAGATAAACAGAATATTTGTGGTTAATTGGTTGAACATGTTCAACAATTATAATTATATTAGAACTGTAATGTGTTTGAACATTTGCCCACTGTGCTAACTCGAATTTCTGCCTTTAAGAGCGGAGATAGCTTGTAGCTGCTTTTATTGGAAGTATCTGTGCAAGGTTTAAACGGCAGATGTATTAAAGCACATCTAATAGCACCAGTCGAAGAGTTTGCCACTCTATTCAATATAGAGGCCCTTGTTTTTAGGGATTTATAATCCAGTCATGAAATTTCCTGTCATCCTGAAATTAGGTATCTAAACTTTCAGTGTTACTGAAAGGAAACAGGAGTCAGTATAACTTTCATTAATTAAATTTTCAGGAGTACTAGTTTGCCTTTCTAACACTTAAAAATGAAATAGAGAACTGGAAGCTTCTTTACCTTCGACGTTTTAAGTCCCAAATACGTGATTTGTATTTGCACGTTAAGAGAATGGCAGCAGGCTGACTGCATGGTGAATACAGAAGTTAGACGTTAGATTCTCGGAGTGCCAATGGAATTAGGGCAGTCTGTTGGATTTTCAGTGTGTAATGCCCTGGTTTGGTTTTGTTTGTTGTTTGCTGTGGTGTGTGTTTGTTTTTTTAACAACTTCCAAGCAGAAGTCACAACCGAGTCTTGCTCAAGGGTTGTTGCTATTGTAGGGTAGGTAAATAACACTGGCTTTGATTTACAAACTTTGGCACTCCATTACCTGACGAATCACCATTGTTTTGTGTGGATGATACCCTGCAGCTCTAAAAAATAGAGGCAATTATGCTTGCAGCCCCTCGTTTTGAGTGCAGCATAATGACTTGTGCAACGCTGGGCGGGCTGGGGGCTGCGGGGCTCCCCGGGGAGCACGGGCGGCTTTGGGGAAGGCAGCTGAGCGGAGGGGTCAGCCAGGGGCTGGAGCTGGCGCCGCGGGACGGGACAAGCACCGCTGATGCCATCGGCCTCTTCTTGTTCCCTCCAGGGTTTGTCCCTCGTGCCCGCTGGCGCTGAGCTCCCGCCTGTGCGTTCTCCATCCCTCGTTCCACTGTTCCACCTTGGTAGCTCCGCTCCCTCTTGCTGTATCATACTCTGTTTGTATGTTCGTATGCTAAACATTTTCTTACCTTTTCCCTGCATTTCTTTTAAAATTTAGATTTGAAGATATTTCGGGCATGGGCTTCATGTTTGTGTTTCTGTCCTCAAAGAGGATGCAATTTGTCCCTTGAAAACCAAGTGAATGCAATGCAGCAATTTCATCTTCCTGAGTTTCCGTATCTCTAAAATAACTCCCTATTCTTTCATGGCCCTGGCAAAATACTTTGAAACATGCTGTAAGAAAAAAGGATGAAAACCACTAAACCCCTGTTTAACCATAGTAGAGCATATTGAGTAAATGGCAGTTTGTTTTCAGTTTTCTATAGGTTAACTGAGGTCTCCTCGGGTCTGGACTTCCAGTCCCAGTCGGTTTGTGAGCAAGATGTGTTTGTGCTGGGGAGGCGGGTGTCTGCTCTTGCTGGCCACCCTGCCCATGGGGCTGCACACCTGGAAGCCCCCTGACCCAGTGAAACTGTCCCTGACTGCAACAAGGTGCCCAAAGGAGCGAAATGCCGTCTAGGACACCGGGAAAAAAGAACTGGGTTGTTTCTGCTCTGTCAATGCAAGGGACTTCCAAGGAAAATCCACGTCTTGCAACGGGGCGAGACTGAGAAGAATGGGGCAGGGCTGGTGAGGACTGTGCTAGCAAAGGAGAGTAATTCCTGCGGGGTGACGTCTCTGGGAGTAGTAACTGGTTTTGAGGGGAATGCTGTTGATGGTGAGCCTGGATGGGAAACACTGTACCCGCTGGCTGGCTCTTTCCCGGGTAACCAAAACTGCCTGGGTTTGGTAAGGTCGATTTTAATGGTGCTACTGCTCACGGGCTTGTCCTCATTGGGAAATCTGCCTGGTAACTCTCCTCTTGACTCGTTGCTTTGCAGAGCAGAGCTGAACTGGCCCATGGCGGGGGGTGCTCACGGGGGCAGAATGAAGGGCTGACTCAAAGAGCAATGTTTAGTTGTTTAGGTACTGATTCTGCAGCAGGATGGCAAAACACGAATTCCGATGCAACAAAAGCTGTGCAACCATTTCCCTCGGCCGAATTGGTCTTAATTTCTTGTGAGAGTTAATTCCTCATAGTATTGGAAAATATGACTGAAGGCTGTCTCAGAATGCGGCTGATTAAATCGTTTAGGATTACATGTTCAAGTAGAATCTCTGTTGTGTAAGTCTATACTAGTAATTGTTCTTCGGGATTTTTTTTTTGACTACTGATATAAAAATACAACTTTCTCTTATTATTTTAATCTTCACTTTTCTTCCTGCATGGATCATTTATTTGTGAACTGGTTATTTCAGTAAGGGCTCAAAGGTAATTTCATGGTTTATAGAACTTATATCTGAGGGTTTAATGAGGAAAACATATTGTCTTCTAACACAGGAAATAGAGAATCTTTCATTATATTTTTATTTTCTTTCTCTAATATTACATGTATATCAAGTTTAAAGCCTTGAATACACCTAAGTATAAAATTATCCCTTTCTTACACATGGGAAATATGAATGTTTGCAACTCAAAAATCAACACACACGGACTCAGGTGATTTTATTTTTAATGAAACTGCATTATATAAATGAACTACTCTCCTGTTTGTGCATTGTGCTATAGTATACATTTGAAAATAAAATAACAGTATATTACTTTTCTGTGATTTAGGCTAGGAATTAATGCATTCAAATGAATTTAAGAGCCTTGGGTGTAATCCATACAGGATGCAAGTCCCTCAGTAGACCTCTCATGAACATTATCAGATTCAATACAGTTTGCGTGGTCAAACAGATTAAAATTTGACCAGCTCCCCCTTTTTGCCATTCAGTTAGCTCCGGAATCTCTTTGAATGGCTTTCTTCTGAGTTATGTAGAATAAACTTGGTCATTTGGTGTGGGGAGAAATGAGTAAAGACAAGATTTCTGTTTGGTGCGTTAATTTGCGGAAGTTTCCTATTTTCAGGGTGAGTTTAGTTACAGTGGATCATGTTAGAACTAAGGCTGCTAAATACCAAATTTTCTTTGACCCCTTTCTGGGTACATTTTCCAAGATCTTTCACTTTTATCTAGCGCAGAGTTATCAATGCCCTTTCACTCCGAATCAGAGTCATTATCTGCTATCTAGATTGCATTTATTGTATGGCTTGTGCCTTTGATTTACAATTGTGTAAACTAGAGGATGCTTTCAGCATCAGTTTGATCTTTTGATGGATCAACAGCTTTGCTGGGCTGCTTTCTGAACTACTTACAATATATCTGACTCTCTCTTTCTGATATTTTGGCAATTTTGTATCCTGTGTTAATTATACCACAAAGCACAAAATCTATTGGCAATTTTCAAAAAGCGTCCAATGCTTAGAAAGCTTTTGAGTGCTTGCAGCTGATTCTGGTGTGATGAAAGTATAATTTAAAATAGCTTCTAAGAGCTGTGGTGCAGCAGGAACCAATTCTGATTCCTTGCAGTGAAGGTTTGAAAGGATTGTGCTCTTAAGTACAAAAAAGTGTAAAATGTGTCCAATACTTTGAGCCGTCTCACAGGGGAGCTTAAATACAGAGTTTAACACTGGAAGGGAGTGAGTATGGCACTAAGTGCTGTTCAATAGTAATGCCCTTGTGTTGCTGATTTATCAAAACGTCATTTGAGCATCTGAAGTTGTACAAAAGTTAATACTGCGTGTGCTGGAGTTGGTATCACAGAATCCCAGAATGTCAGGGGTTGGAAGGGACCTCGAAAGATCATCCAGTGCAATCTGCCTGCGGGAGCAGGAACACCCAGATGTCTTCTGTTCACCATTTGCCATGTTGTCCTTCAAGTGTTTTCACTGTCGTGGAGATAAGTGAAAGCCTCCCATGTCCATTGCCAGTGGCATCAGGGCAGGAGCGGCACACGGGCCGTGCGGTGACTCGCGCTCCGCTGAGCAGGCTCGTGGACATGAGCCATGGAGTGGGCTCTCTCTCTTGCCAGCGTTTTATTCAGACCAGGGCTTAAAATTATCCCACCTGTGGTGGGATTGACAGGTGTAGCTATCTACTCTGCCCACGTTTTGAAAACACAAACACACTCTCCTATTGCTTTTCCTTTTGCTTAGTTTGTATGGTAAACCCTCTACAAAGACCTCTCAGGTTTCTTTGGTGACAATGACACTGTGTGGCAGCGAATACCCTCTTTGTCCTTATATTTAGTATTTTCTTTTCAAACAAAATTGTACAGTTTCTTAAAATCATGGGTATGAAAAGAAGTAGTACTGATGTATGGCACTTTTCCAGAGAGGACAAAAGAAAGCATTCCAGAACTTCATTTCTTTAATATACTGTTGAATGCTTAAAAAACAATATATATATATATGCCTGTGTTTTCTCTTCAAACATAGACAATAGTTCTTGTCTCATGCTGGTTATGGGGCATATTATATAGTGGTAGCACGCAATGAGTCCAAGGACAAGTTAAGGCCAGCACTTAAAGGGTGGGGATGCTAAAAGCTTCTGAAGCCGAGGCTCATTCTCCGCGTTGTTTTTCCTTTACATGAGGGGAGGGGCTCTGCGGGTTTTCTGGCCATCCCAGAAGCCCAGAGATGAGAATGCGTTTCCATTTCTTCCTGTTGCCAGATGTGATTGATCACCCGAAGAGGAGAGGAGGAGCAGTAGGTGCACAGCGCTCGTTCTGGGGAGCTCCAGAAAGCTCTGTGCGTTATAGGAGATGTATACTTCTCTGAGGACTTCTTGTTTGATTGGGTTTTGGGATTTTTTTAGGATTGCAGGCTCTTGCTTATGTAGCTTTCACGATGATTTAGTGCTTATAAGACATCACTGAATATCAAGGAAGCCTTAATAAATCTGAATTGGTCTCAGTGTGGATGGAAATGAAGATGTGTTTTTATTTCATGTTGGGATGATAGAATGAATTATACTAGAAATCTGACTCCTGGAAGAAGTGGGAATTCTTGAAAAACAGAGAAAGAATACATCAGCCAAAAAGAACCCTAAGATCCATAGGTTTCTGCTGAGAAAGGGTGACACTGGTGGTGTATTATGTTAATGTTTGGGGGATATACCAGTGCTGCTGCCAGGGCAGCACAGCAGGGCTGCTTCACAAGGGACAGGGAGCCAGGCATCAAGGGCACCCAGGGGGCCCCAGCCCTGCGGCGTCTCTGGAGCAGGGTGGTGATAACGAGTTCCCCCAACAGCCCCAGGAAAGGCAGGTTGGTGACTCAGGATCCTCCAGGCAGGGGCAGCAGAGGGTGGGCTCGAGGCAGGGCTAGAGATGAGGCCTCAGCAGTGGTCCAAGGTCCATCTAAAAGCCAGGGCTCAAGACGGGGGCACCTGGAGCGCAGCTCGGGGGAGGACAGAGCGGCCAAACTATCGGGCTACTGAAGACTGTGGCCACAAGATATGTCATCACTGAGCTGGGACTAGGAAAACAAGTTTCCAGTAAAAAGCAATTTTGAGATTTCTAGCTTTATAACAGGGATAAATTCCAATATACTAACTTGCCTTTGATAAAATATTATTCTAGTTAGTCCGTCTGATTTCAGAATTATACTGCTTTTCTGCCTGTACGCACAGTTGTGGTACTTTGACGTGTATCATCAAGTTTTTATGTGAAAATCATTTCTTTTTATTGTAACTTTTAAATTTTATTTTTCATTAAACTTGTTTTATTGACTTAAGAAACAGATTTTAGCTATACCAGTGTAAATCCAGAGGAAGTGAATTTCTGCTGTTTTTATACCAGTAAGCATAATCTGTCACACTCTTGAAAAAAGAAAAGTTGTAATTGTATAGTCAGCGATCAAAGCTTCTTGTTAGAAAGTTCTTCTTCTGTAAGAGTGCTATCGATAAAGCAGCTAAAACCCTCAACATTGATTTATTTATCAGCTCAATACGGTTTGTCTGAACACTGAATTTGCTTTCTTTGTTCTTCCATGTGATAAAAGTATTTGCCTATGTTGTAAAAGCTGAGCTGAGCTAAGCTAAGCTTGTGTACAAGCTGAGCATAGGACTGGAAACCAGAACTTCCAGAGTTTTAACACTGAGGTTGTGACCTTAAGCAACCTCTTTGCTCTCGTTGGTAAAGAAAGCTGAATTCCCTTAGTAGTGTATTTAAAAGTCACTAGGAATTCAGCATCTTATGGGATGAGGACTTTTGGTAGTTACATATTTTGCTTCTGTAATTGTAAATCGAGAAAAGGATGGTCTCTTGGGGAGAGTCTAGTGATGCCAGCCCCCAAGTCCTTATTACAGGCTGCATATTTGCAATGACCACCCTGCTCCAGGCAGGGTAATTGGGAATTAATCTAAACTGAACATTTGGAGTATTTCAGGCTTTATTTTTTTTCCTTTGTGCCGATTTCTATAGTTACATGAGTTACTGATTTTGCTGTACTTAGTTTATAATTTCAGTGAATGTTTGAAAAGCAGCTAAACGCATTTTTATTAGAAGGGATAAAAACATACAGGTAGCATTCTTCTTTTCCTGTTATTTCGATGGTATTAAAGAGACTGAAAATGTGGTCTGATATGTATTTTTAAGATAATTGCTTACAAATTTTGTTGTAATTCTACTAATCCATGCTTTCAACTGGAAAACTGTTGCACGCACCATCTCATTTAATCTAAATGTGGTAGTCGCTTGCTTGGCCATGAGCAGGAAATCCGCTGCTCTAGCGGTGGTTTTCCTGTTTGGAGAGAACCGGTGGATCTCTGGTACATGGAGTAAAGCGGTTTCCTGCCTCCTGAGCTGTCCCTGTGGTGGGGCCAAGCTTTCCCTTTCACTTTTGCCCAGTAGTTTCTCATATCTATAGGAACATGGAAGATAAATCTTCCCCATTCCCTCCCTTCTATGCCAGTGAAAGAGCAGCTTTCCATGTAATTCCATTTTCTGTGACTGGCCACAGGAGTGGCATATTTTACTCAACTACGATGTCTGGAAACACCCAGAAAAAGAGCAGCTCCTATCGCACACGGTTAAATATAGACTTACTGAATCTCAACGCCCATTCACTTGAAAGGGAGGGACAAACAATAAACGTTTTTCTTACTGTGCTTGAAAGCAGTTGGTGTGTAGTCTCTAGATTTCTCTAGTATTCATTGCCATATTTTCTAGTTGTTTCCATGAGGAAGCTCCTGGTGCTTCAGAATAAGAAAAAAGATGTGTTTTATTGGCTAACTAGTGCATGTTTTTATGCAGTGTGCCCACTTTCTTTCCCTACTTTGTTTGTTCTTCCTGCAATGTCTTTCAGGGTTTTCTTTTTCTTCCTTGCCTTATTTCCTGCCTGTGCCTCAGAAGGAATGAATAATACCAAGTAATAGCAGCGGGGCTGAAGGGTGGTCGCCTGGTTATGACCACAGATGACTTGTTTGAAGCCTTATCAGTTGTAACATTTCATAGTGCAAGACTCTTTCCCACTCCCGTGGTTTAAAACTCCACTTGTGCTTTATTTATTTACCTAAAGTATATGATCTACTTTCTGCGTCTAGTAGCGTTCACTTAGTTTATACCACGAGTGACCTAGTTTGCATTTTCTTTCAACTCTATAAATTACCCTATTTTGTCTGCTGGTATTGAGGTTTGCTGCTAGTCCTTCTGAACAAATAGGTTTTAATTTCTTTCTAGCTTCTAGCCAAATAACATAAAGAGGGATGAGAACACAGGAATTGGGACTGGATTTATGGCTTCTCGGAGGCAGGTTTTATTTCTGTATGTGCTGCTACTTTACCTTTTGATGAAGTTATTTCATTCATCTCTGCCATGAATTTCTACCTTTGAAAGACCTAATGCGTTTAGATGTTCTGCCTGGATTTCTTTAAACGTTGAAATCTTTTGAAGCAAGTAGCTAGATAAATGAGAAGTATTTTGTAAATGCATGGGGTATGTGTCATACCATATTCACAACGATAACTGAGTATTGAAGAGCAGGCTTGACTTTAGCCAATTTTTGTGCAAGTTTTTCGAATGAGTAAAATTCCTATGCCCAAACTATTAATTCCTGCATGCTTTGATTGGGACATGGATTTCGAAGTTAAAGTTACCTGATCTTAGTCCTTGTCCTTGCTCACGCTGTCGCCACAATACAAGGTTCAGGGGCTGGAAAGGAAGTTTAGACATTTGTGGACTACTGGTCTTAAAAGCAGGAAACCAATTTTATACCCTTTACATATCGAATCGATAAAGCATCAACCTAAGGTTACACTTGATGTCTCTAGTGAGAAGACAATAAATCATGTTATGTGCATACAGGTATATTGACTCAATTTCTCTGGGCTGCCTATGCAAAACTGGAGGTGACTGAAACTAAACCATTAGAATAAAAGTCTTACAATGGCTGGCATAAAGCCATTTTATCTGCTTTTTATTATTTGAGACTTTCATATTAAAAAATCAAAGTACAGCATTTGAGTCAAATTGAAAATTCATCAGATCCTGCACCCTGTCTCAAATGATGGTCAGTAGCAGGTGGTTAAAGAGGGAGACTCAGTAACAGAGTAAGTACAGAATGATTTTTCCCTTTGTATTGTACCCCTCAGGTCTTCGGCAATTAGCAGTTTGGGTACTTTCAGAGCTGGAGGCTGCACCCACTTAAAGAATTTAATCTGCACCTGTGGACTCATCTTATGTAAACTTGTTAGTTCTCATTTTCAACCTGTTTATATTTTTGCGTTCCCAATGGAGTTCTACAGACATATATTGGGGAAAGAAGAGTCTGTCGTTTGTTGGAATGGGTGGGTAAAGAAAAAAGCCCATTTGTGCTTTATCTCTCTCTTACCGAGTACTTTCTGGGGACGAAAAGCCTGATGGTTGTTGCCCCTTTTGTGTCTTGACTGACTTGCTCGCAGTAAGAATGTGTAGATTTGCCAACACAGGGCATTATTATTACCATCTACTGGCTTGAAACAAGGAACATCTGAGAATGAAGATGGGGTTATTGATACAGCGGGTCTATCAGTAATAATGTGATGATTTTTCCTTGACTTTTTCCTACCTCAACACCAAACAAGCCATCAGTATGGATAAACAAGTTGAATTCACTCAAGAGGAAAGATTACTGCTGTGTTAAGTGTGAGCACATGTAAGTGAAGAAGGTTCTGTAGTGCTGCACTACATTGCTGAGAACAATTTCCTTGTTAGTTATCTTAATACTGAATATTCTGTTTACTAACTGGACTCGGCACGGGCTGGACACCAGCCTAGTATACTGCAGTTGTTGGATCACAGATTAAAACACAGGTTTACTTCTAATATATGTAAAAATACATGGAAATGGGGGGGTGGGTCAGAAAACCGTTTTCAGTGCTGCTTAGATAATGGAGCATAACAGGTTATACTTTCTTATCCAGGAGATAGCCTTGGCGTAGAGCTTATCCTCATGCTGAGCAAGAGGCAGAAGCCAGTTAGACAGATGAATCTGGAAAGCATATGTGCAAGGGGAGACATTGCTGCCTCTCCCTGTGCCCCTCTAAAAGGCTGATTGTACCCTCGCAGCTGGAATTTGTGCAAGAGCATGTTCGGAAGGAACGAGCAGGCGTTCAGTGTTATGCTTGCAGGCAATTTTGCATCTGAACTGGAATGAAAATGGACGCTTCTTTTCTTTCTAAACGAGCATTATGGTGTTTTGTGGCTTTATGGGGGATTCTTTACTTGCACTTCAAGTATCAAACTATGGTATTTTGTTAGACTTATTTTTTTCTGCAAAATCTTTCTCCTCTTTTACTGCCCCCCTCAAAGACACTCCTTTTTACTCTGTAGTCATTATGTATCATTCATTTGTATATTATAACTACTAACTCTTTTCATACAAGCCATTTCTGACTCATTATGTTTAGATGTTCGACTTGAGTACCGAATAGTAAATGTTATGAGAAACACAGCCCTGAGAAGAACACTGATCCTGTGAAATGCCGAGGTGTGCCTAGGTAGCCTTGTCTAGCTTCACTCTCTGCTTTTGCCTAACATCAGGCATAATGCTTTTTATACTAAATCAGTAAGTTTGCAAATGTCTTTGACCCTCAGGTATGGGTCGTGTGGATGATTTCAACCTCTTAATGTTGCTTTGTGAACTTGGTTAGAATATATCTTGCGTTCATTATTGTTGTTTAACTGGCTGGCTAGAGAGATCTTGAGGTGACAGAAAAGCAAGGTTTTTAAGCACTTGCTATCACCGAATCCATGAAGACATCTTACACTTCTGTTCTTGAAAATTGTAATATATGGAGCATTTGGAACAGTAGAATGACGGGGGATGCATTTACCCAACCCGCCCCATTACCTGCTCTTCAGAATCGCTCTTTTCTTGCCATAGGTGCTCTTGTGGTGTCCATCAACTCCTGATCTGGACCACAGCTGCTATTCTAACAATAGTTAGGTATGATTTTAAAGAGATATGAAATTCTATTTAAAAAGAGTAATGGCTAAATATAATGTAAGTCAGAGTTTATATAACAAGCTACAAGTTGTATAGGTTGTAATAGTGTATAAATAACTATAATAAAAGCTCTGTATAAGATCCTTGCTATCACTGTATATTTAATTCATGTACTGTAATCATGCAGGGACCATTCCCTGACTGTAAAATGTTATACATAGAGATTTGTCATTGAAAACGGTATGATATTAAGATTTGTGGTTAGGAGAATAAAACTGAATTACATTTTTTCCTAAAGTGAGTATGCCACTGTCTTGTACGTCTCAGCCTTTCTGACCCGACCTTGCATGATGCTTCTTGACTTCTGTCCTGCTGTCATTTTCTTTGATGTTGGTCTAACACTTAGTCTCACTGGAATCAATAAGGTTACTCACATGCAGATGTTGAATAAATGATTGATTAAGGAGGTACTACACTTGGTGCATGTTTTCCTAGTAAAGGTAGCCCAGATAACTGATTTTTAAAACTTCTGTTCTTTCCTTTTAGTGATCACCCCTCACTTCTTCCATTGAACAAGCGGCATATCTTATCTAGCAGGTAGCCTGGTTGATTTGAGCTGGAATATATGGAAAGTGGTGACATTACTCAGTGTGTGCAACAACTGGGAGAAATGGGTATCCTGCAAATATGTGGTTCAAACCAAATGGCTTTCTTGTCTTTTTGTCTGCTTCCCTTCTAAGAATTTTAAACTGCTTGTTTCTAAGAGCTGTAATATAGATTGAGAAACGCGCTTGGGTATCAGACACCAATTCTGATTATTGTGCCTGTCAAATCCTAAATGAAATATTTAGATAATTGGGTGCTATAGGAAAGTTAGATAATGGCAGATAAAGAGGTGTCTATTGACAGGAGCAGTCCCAGTGAAGTTAGCCTGACTGCTTGACTGGCTTTTGTGTATTTACGCTTCTAGATGGAATTGCAGTAAAACCAGAACCATTTCTCGACAGCTGCTGTGTCTTGTGGCATCTGAAATTGAAGCAGGTACTTCTAAGTTTTCTGCACGGCTCCCCAACACAAAGGTTTTATTATAGCTCCCACTATGTTATGTTGTTAGTTAACTTTCTATAGTGAACTTTCTATAATGGGAATGCAGTTACACCGAAGACAGACGTACAATTTCTGCAGAAGACAGAAAATAAGCTACCCCAGGCTAATAGACACCTGATGACTGTGCCCATCGCAGTGACTCTACCAGTGTGATTAACCTTTTTATCTTCAATCACTTTCCTAAGCAATACAATTTGTTCCAGGAAAACAGTGTTCAAATCCAGTCTTGTTCAGTGTTTTCCACAAAGACGCTGAATTGTTTTGGTTTGTGAAACCCTTTCTGGTGCTGTGGTTCAGTGGCAAGAGAGACGAGGTGCTTAGGAAGGAGTTTGCCCACAGGTTTCTCTCGAGCTGTAGTCAATGCTGTTGGTCCACTCCTTTCATATAACCTGTTGTCAAAGAAAAGGAAAAAAGGCTCAGATATCTTTACCAGAACATATGTTGATGCTCCAGAAGTCACACCATGCATTTTATGTCATCCTACGTGTTGCCACATTTGTTTTGAACTAACATTTCATTATTGCTATTGTATGATTAAATATTGAGAGTATTGCTTTTCCAATTGTTCTAGTGCAGTATTTAATGAGTGCAATTAAATGGAAAAATTGCCTTTTTAACTGATGATAGTCTATTAGTGTCTCTGTCTGTTCAGAAAAGAAAAGAAGTGAATTATTAGAATGACAAATGAGTCAAAGTTACCACAGTGATGGAGAGGTGCGATTCCCTTCCACATAATCTTCAATTAGTGATCTTTGTAAAAGGATGTTTTTCAAAAGGGTAATAGAGAAGTAATGAGATCAGAGGAGGTCAAACCCAGCCTTCTTCCTTTGGCAGATTGATTAATTTAGTTTTCCTTTTTGCAGATTCCTGTAAGGGGCTTTTGTCACCCAGTGTTTTCCATGGGACCCTGGTCGAAGTGACTGCTTGTGTAATAGCCTTTTGTGTATCCAAGAATGCTCATCCACTTGGAACTGGAGGTTTCTGAATGGTTCAAATTTGGTCTTTAGTACAAGCACACATTGATAGTTCTGAAAAGGATTATTTTCTTTTTTGAAGAAACAATCCTTGCCACTTAAGAAATAAATGGCTGGACATAGGGCTGGGATGTGATGCAGCTTCTGTCTTTTTGAGATGGATTGTATTTAAGTCAAAGGAGAGGGAGGGAGAGAATGACCCAAGAATATGAAATTGCAGTGGAGGTGCTTTTCCCACAATATTTTCTTGAAAAGTCCCAAAATATCTTCATGTACGTGACACGTAGTATTTGATGCATATTTTCAGACATTCTTTCCTGGCCTTTTCTCTTTCTTACCACTCAGGTAGAAGGTTTTGCTTCAAGGGGTAATGAACTATTTCACAATGGTAGTCATAAACCCGGGTGGCTGTCGCTCCGTGCAGTCTATGAGTACCTGTGCTATGAGCACAGCGTTGCATCCCTCTTTAGTTTATTCTCAATGTTACTTCGCTTCTTTTTAAATGTTCAAAATAGTTGTGTCACAACTGTAATGTTTTTCTCGTCCGGAATTTGTCTGGGGCTGCTGAGCCTTCTGAAATGAAGTTTACAGCAAGGGGTGCAGCACACTGTGGGTTGCTGTGACATGCAGATAGTTTTGGCAATTCTGTCAAATATCGTTGGTACCCGAGAGCAGCTGGTGTGAGCGCTCAGCGCAGATCATGTGTACTGAACACAGGATGGTACATGGTACACCTATCTCTGTGAAGAAGTATTACTGTCTTTTGTGGACATTTTGGGTGTAATTAGCCCTTGACTTAGTAAAATTTATCTATCAGTGGACTGTAAAATTACATGAACAGACAATACAAGATTGACTTTAGTTAAAACTTCATTTGTTTTGCCCACGTCACTGAAAATTGGATATTAGGAAGTGTTCATCTATCTGAGATATTTTCATCTGACCACCATCACATTTTCAGAGGATTATTTTCAATTTGTTACGATTTGTATTGTTTTCTAATGTGCTTCTGTATATTAAGAAGAAATGTGACTTATCTGTGAGTGTGGGCCAAGACTGAGTTGTGACATTACTTGTGATGTATAGAATGAAATCTGAAGTATATCTGCAGTGTCTCTGGGCAGTGCAGTTATTGTGGATTAAAAGCTTAAATACCAAAGGATCTTCTGATTGCAACATTTATAATTGCAGTACACAGACATAAGGAAATTTCTCCAATTTTTAGGTGCTGTCCTTTTGGAGGGAATTTATACATGCACACCCACAGACACATACATATATATATATATGTAAACTTGTCTCCTACTTATCAAACTTCTCTCAGGACAGAAAAAATGAAATTAGATTTTTGTAAGCTGGAGTGATGTGCATGTTCCTATTTACAATGTATGCTAAAGTCATCTTTCCGTTTTATTTTTTAACAGTATTCTGTAATATCAGTAATCTAGTCTTTTCTTCTGCAGACTGTTTAATTCCGACAGGTTGAAGTTGCCTCCAAAGATTGGCGTCAAATTGAGGAAACCATTCATGTAGTAAATAAGATAATTTGTTTCCGCCCAAAAAGATTAAAATATAGATTTGCCCCCCCCCCCCCCCCCCCCCCCCCCCATGATTTAACCCATACAGTACCTGCATCTCTATGATTCTGAATGCATTTTGGAATTAAGTGCTTCTACATGTATTCCTGTTCTTCATTTTGTGCACTGCATTTTTTACTTGAGTTTCCTGAATTTGGATTTAATATAGACAATAAATATCTTTATATATATCCAATATATTAATAAGTGTTTATGCGAATTCAAAATGATGCTTCTTATGAAGGTAGAGCTAGGAAAAATACATTAAAAGTCCTATGGTTTGAGTATTAATGTATATGAACACTGGAGAAAGATATGTTTTGACTCCTCTTTCACATGTGCCATATTTAATTCAGGAAGATAGATCGATAGATAGATAGATAAATAGATAGATCTCCATCATGCTTCTCATTTTTGGGTCTTTATAAATCTGCTGTTATCCTCCTTGTTCTTGAGCTGGTCTTTCAGAATATCAGTCTTGCTGCCTATAGTTAAAATAGTGATTGGTAAACAAGTATATGAGAAAACGCTGTAGTGGGCAAAGGTGACTTTCATTGTAGAGTTGTTCTTCTGATGTACAGACAGAAATGCGAACACAAAGGTAAAATGTCAATGTGTGTAAAGGAAAAAGCAAACCCTTGATATTTTAAGTGGTTCTTATCCAGCTTGCAATAGGAGATGCTTATCCTGTGTCTTGGTTAATAGAGCCTAACAGGGCACCTTTAATTAGTTATGCGTTCTTCTGATGCTTCTTTATGTGCTTTTTATGTGACGCTCATCAAAGAATTAGAAAAACTTGGTAGTTTGGGGGGTTGGTTTACTTGGAAGAAAGCAAAAGTATCAGTCGGGTGCTGACGCTTTGGCCCTGGCTGTGATGTGCTGTACAGGAGTTACTGTGCTACAGGGGGTGTTGGGCTGCTGGAACCAGACTTACTAACAGATCTCCCTTAGAGAATTAAACATTCAGATGTCGGAGGTCCTAGTAGTGACGGCTGAAAGCACTTTTGAGGTGTGTGTTTATGTCCCTGTCTTAGGGCTTTTGTTTTTCAGGCATGGAGGTTTAATGTCCTGCTCGAGGATGGGGTTCACCTTGGCTCGCTCTGATGCTCAGAATGTTCGGTGTCACTACACTGCAATTTTAAGTACTTCTTAAATTGTGTTAAAGTTTAGACAAGTCTATATTACATCTCAGAAATTACTCTGGACTGTCTTAACCATCAAAAAGGAAGAAAAAAGGAAAAAAAAAAAGGTGTTTTCTCTGTATCCTGAAGAAAAAATCATGTGTTGGCTAAAGTTCCCACAAGAGCTTGGCTTCATCATGCAGTATCAAGTGCATAATGGCTTCTTATCTGTTTTCATGCAAAATCAATTCTGCATTATTGGACTCTATTTAAATACAGTTGTTTACTTTCAGGGTTTTCCTTTTTGCTGTTGTGGATATCAAAGCAGCATTAACTTGTGGGGACTGGTCAGCTCCTGCAAATGGAGGTCATTTTGTTCTAATAAGAAGCAAGAATTTTTGTACTCAAAACCTGTTTGTCCAGACTGTCTGCCCACACATTTTGCTAATAGTTATGCATTTCTGAATGCTTATTAGCCTCAAGAATGGCACTTGTATGCTAAAAATCTGTGTGAGCAGCAAATGGCACCGCAGACGTGAAGGCCAGCATGTAACAATGGTGAAAAATCACACTCAGAACAGCTGAAAGTTGAAATATCCTTTCAGAATTTTCCATATTAGAAATACTAAACTAGTTTGTAAATAAATGCATACAATAGATCAACTTCTCTCAGAGTTAGTGGAGGGAGAGTGACAATTAGATCACAATTTTGGTTTCTCGTCCCCTTCTGCACGCGTTCAGTGTGATTCATGCTCTCTCGGCAAATCCACTCCCATTGTGCAAAATAAATCCCGCTGAACCTGCAATCTGAAATCGTATCTTAATTATTTAGTTAGTTGACGCTAGATTGTTGTAACGTTTTATAAAACACTAAGCATCCTCATCCCTTACTGTATATTACTTTGGTAGCTTTGAGAGACAAAACCACCTAGAGCCTGTGACTGTTTCCGTGTCACGGTTTGAAAGGCAAAACAGAACATTATCATCTTTTTAATAGGAACACTACATGATTCATAGGTGGTGAATATTTCATGCACATTGCCGTTGCCTTTGTGCGGGAAGGTAAATGGAAAGTAAATCCATGTGTACTTTAGATAGTAAAAAGGCATTACTTTGTTACATCATATAAGGATGTAGATTTGATTCTCTCTTTACTCACGCTGTAAAAGAAAGTTTTAAAGTGTTTAGCCATACCTGAAAATGTAAATGCACTGGCCTAATGTAATGCTGAAGAAAAATTAAGACAAATGATACTGCATCCTTGCCACAAACTGCAGCTTGTACAAAATTCACTTTAGTTATTATACTGTGAATACGTGTGCTAAACCTCCTCTGTGTATGCACAATTTATGTTGAATGCAACATGAATCATTTTAATAGACCAAGCAAAAAGTCCCCGAAGTCAATTTTCAAATTATGAACCTTGGAACAGAATATAACAACAATGAACAACAAATAGTTCAGATTTTATTCTGAACTACAAATGAACCATTAAAGGTACAGTAGACTCATTCAGGAAAAAAAAGCATTTCCTGCTTATCACCACAGTAGTTAAAAAGCATTAGAAGAATATAAGCATATTTTTTAAAGGTCAGTTCTAAATATTCTTTTATTCTCTCCCTTATTAAGAGAGACATTCATGAAAGCTGATACCATGAAGATTTTAATGTCTATTGTGAGACCTGGGTGACTCTGGTTAGATTCCATCTCTGATCTGCCATGTAACCTTGAGAAATTCTTTTATAAGTCATTATCAAATAATTTAGACATTATTTTATAAGTTACCACACAGGGATTTGGAAAGAAAATCATATTTCTTGTGTCCTCCTTTTCATTTGCCCAAGTGAGGGTGTACAAGCTCTGATCACAGTTTGACGCTGTACTTTCCATGAGGACCATGGGTCCCAGCTAGATGAGGGAGCCTGAAATCTGCAGCCTCAAACGCGTAATTTTGCGTGGGCAGGGTGGCCAGGAGGCGGGTGGAAGATCTTGTTACCAGGCGTTCAAGGAGGTTGCTTGGTATCTGATGGACAAGGATGGCACCGAGCATGCCTGGGTTCTCTGGCCTGGCTGTTCTTCTGTCAAGTTTCAGGGTGTTTGCCCAGTTCTTAGTTCTATGTCATTACTCTTTTCAAATCCGGTGGGGCACACTGTCTGGAGGACAGGCGGAGGAGGTCTGTCATTAGCGCGTTTCACTGGGCTGAGCAGAAGACCCAGCCAGGTGTGGAGGAGATTGGATGACACTTATGGATGAATGTCATTATTTTGACAGGATGATGAATTAACATTTCCCGCTTTGGCGCCCAAGTTAAAGCGGTTTTGTGTGGTCTGGTCAACACGGGAGCCTGCAGCTCGTGGCACCTTCGAAACAACATCCTGTACTTTAGAAACAAATGGCAGCAAACTGAAATGGGAAAATGCTTTGCTGAAAGTGATTCAATTCAGGCCTTTACTTTGGCTGTCGTCCTTCCTCTGCTCTTGATACAGGAATGTTTCTGGTTGATTTTTAAGTCTTAAACATATTTACCTATTTAAAGCAAGTAATTTAATGTCTTAACTGCAAAAACCTATTTTTAAAGGAAAGATGCAATTTTCCGTGTGCTTTGGTTGCTGTGAAGTTTAAACGGGAACTGAGCACACTAAAAAAAACCCTTTAAAAAGTTTATGAGAGTCAGGTTTACCAAGGTGTTTACCTTGAAAAATACAAATAGGTACTTACTTCAACTTGCTAAATTACCAGATTGAGCTTTGGAAATTCAGATCCAGGTCTGTAAATGGTACCATGTCCTTATACAGCGCTGGCACTTGGTGGAACTTTATTTTTAGGTAGATACTCATCCTGTCCTTCAGCAACAAACAAACCCAAGTTAAAACTTAACTTGTTCTTGCATAGCTTTTAATGCGGTTCTGAGAACCAGCTCAGGTTTGTCTCTCATCTCTTTATAGTGATTTGTTTTTGAGAGGTCCAGCACCATAGCATGAGGCATTTGGAAAACCTAATTGAAACCAAATGCTTACAAGTGTTAAAAGGCATCTAAATGGTTGGCTTGCACATGCTTATTGCCTCATCCACTTCATGGATGACATTTTTCATTGCTGGATAATTTCACTTATTAAATAAGCCATGGATTTAATTGATTATAGGGATGCTGTTGATTTTTTTTTTTTTCAACAAAACTCAGTACTTTTGGAGCCTTTTCATGTTCCTTTAGCCTAAAACCCTCGAAAATTGCCTACTTAATCAAAGTCTTATAAATATAAACCTTCTCTGCCTTATCTTGTTGGCATATCCTCTCACATGGACCTGTGAGAATTAGTGAGTCATGTCTCAAAATGCTGCATGTTACCTTGTGCAATGCAGTGTTGTTTAACTGGTCAGATTTGCCCTCTCGATTGGAGAAGACAGATGAAGTAAAAGAAAAAAGACTCAACAATTGTGCCGAATGGTTTGGTGGGAGGGGAGAACGGGGCTGTTTGCACTTGACTTTGTCAGCCATGTAGTTAGAAATAGAAACCGGCAGTGGCCATGGGCTTTTCAGCTTCATGTACGTGAGAAAACAGATTGAATTCCGTAGTTCATAGCGCTTGTGTGTCACGGTCAGCTCTGAAAACCTTTTATAAGGTACATCCTGGCTATGAAGGTTTTATGCGAAAATAACGTGAGGACAATAGGATTCTGTTAACTATATAGTCTGTGGAGCACACCATAGGAACTGTGGGTTTCGTATAAAAACTGCATAGTCTTGATTGCTTTAAGCATTACATTGCATAAAACGATCGTAGTTGCTATAAAGGTGCAAATTCAGCTGCACATCAAAAATGAACTTTTAATATTTCTGCAGAACAAATGTGATTTTGCATTTCGACTGAGGTTTTGTAGCTGACTTTAGTGATAACTGCGTTATTTAAGAGGCCGTTGATGTGAGCATCGGTGAAAAGGGGGCTGCTGTAACTTCTTGGAAGTTAACATTTCTTCTAGAGCAAAAGGATGAAATTTGTTCTAGATTTCCTTGACAAGTTTGCTTATGTCTTCAAAAGTGGCAAAGTGGACAAGTTTATACCATTAGAAGAATAAAAGAAGTTTAAAAATGACAAGCCTCCCATTCCCGACTTTGTATTTAGTTCTTCAGTCTGGTGGGAGAACAGACGCTGCTGCCGGGGGCTGTTTGGTGATCAATGGGTTTTGGTAGGACTGGCTTCAAACTGCTTATAGACAGTACTGCAGGTTATTGACTTAAATTTGTAGAGATGCAAATTATGATGTTTGTTTATGATGATGAGTCCAGTTGAGGCCTGTGTCCAGTGCAGTGCCTCAGGGGGCAGTACTGGGGCCGGTATTGTTCAATATACTCGTCAACGATTTGGACGAGGGAATAGAGTGACTGTCAGCAAGTTTGCTGATGACACCAAGCTGGGGGGAGTGGCTGACGAGCTTTCCAGGTCCCTTCCAATCCCTGACATTCTGGGATTCTGTGAGAGGTGCAAACCCATTGCAATGGCCAAGCCGTCCCTTTATGTGAGCGGGACTGCTGGCAGTCTGACACTGGGAAAGAGCAGGAGTATTTAATACGAATCTGCACATGATTTGTTTTTTCTTTGTGTACAAGCAATATTTAGATGAGGACATAGCTTTTAATTAGTACTTCCTCCCTATCTCTAAAACCTGCTACCCGAAGTATTTATGCTGATGATGTTACGGAACAAGTTTATGTCCGGCTTCCAGTGCTGGTGACAATTCTTTGGCGCTTGGGTAACGGGAGATCTCACTTGTGGAAGTTGTGTACCCGGTGCTGGGTGACGGAGGTGAGGGTGTCGTGTTTGTATTTGCGGGTCAGGAACAAGGGATGAGTGCTGTAAGAAGCAAACGCTGCGCATAAAAAGTGCTGAAAGTTGGGTTCCTGCTGCTGAGCTACAGTTTCTGATTCCTTTGACAGTCATTTTCGAAAATATACGAGTAGATAAAGAAGAGGAGAAATCAGTCATGCACTTGAGATTTGGACATTGTTTTTTTTTTTATGAAAATCTGCAAAAAAGGTGTTATCATAAGCCAAACAGTTTTGAAATGAGATGTGAAACAATAGAGATAAGTGTATGGAACACATTACATTTGTACCTCCGCCTGCACAAGCACAGAGAAGTACAACTTTTGTCCTTGCCAAAATCTTACCTCCTATTATAAATTCCTTCTCCTTTTGCCTGCATGTATGTCCGTATTTTTTTTTGCTCTACGAGACAGTTTATCAACAAAATCTACTTTTTCTCTGTTATTCTCTCAGTAGTTAAATGCCAAAAGCTTTAAAACATGTACAGATTGATATATTATGTATTATGCAAAGTCCTGGCTATTTTAGAAACATCTATAATCATATTAAGCAAAAGCATTCCAGCTATTTACATATACATGTTTATGGAGATCAGATGTAACTGATGCTATTTAATTTTACTTAAATGACACAAGCTTTTTAAATACAGGTTTTCCTGATACCTGAGCATAGTTAGGACAAAAAAATCGGAGTGTATGTAACATTATACAAGGAAATTAAGCTAATTTTCTTGAAATATACAGTACAGTATATAGATGGACTTTGGGAAAAAATAGTAAAATGCAAAGTATAATGCTATTTTCCTAAGCCACATTTGCTAAATGCAGACTTGTGCAAGGTCAGCAGTTATGCTGGAGTTGAGTAGAAATGGCTTCAGTGGCTTTAACTTTACCAGTGCCCTTGATGAGGTGCAGAGTTGTCAGTATTCTCGTAAAATTCCTCAGTGATGGCTTCTTCTGTTCTCTTTATTTCCTTAAGTGAACATCTGTCTAATTGTTCACCTCCATTGCTTTAGTGCTTTCCTCATGCTTTCTCTGTTTCCAGACAATAAACTTTATTTTCTTCATAAGAATTCAGTCTACGCAAGGGTATTAGGCAGCTTGTTTGCACCTTTTAATTTCTGGACGTTTTCCAGCAGGGCTTTTTGCTGTAGTTCCAATGGGTTCATCAGTGAATCATGTAACATAATGCAGCATTGTGTTTGGGTTTTTATCCGTTACCTTCTGTTTATAAACATCTGCTTGGAAATTTTCTTTTTGAATTTTGTTTTTAATACGTTTTCCATTTTTGCATGTGGCATATGGGTAAGATACACAGTAGCTGCTATTTTTTCAGGTGCTCAGGTAGGTACAGCCAGTATTTACCTTAAAACTGGGAAAAGCCCGAGCTATATGCTTAAAAGGCAAAAATTTAAGGTAGAATACGTGCCAGTTGTTTAGCTATGTAACGATATCTGTTAAATTAAAAACGATTTAATAATTGAACGAGTACATTAAAACGTGACATTAACACTGCAGAAAGCATCGGAAAGCCCGTCTGTGCGGTGGGAGGGTGTCACTCACCAGCCCTGTGCTGCTGCTCCCCGTGTTCAGCCCTTTGTGGTTGGTTTTGCTTCTGTTATGAAGGGGAAAGGCAGTGGTGCTCGGTGGCTTTGGGTCTGGTTTCGTTTTGCTTTGTTTGTTGTTGTTTCTCCTTCCTTGTTTCCCCCTCCCTCTTATCTATGAGGCATTTATATGAGTCTTGCACACCTATTCTTCAGGCAAATACTTTAGGTTGTTATTAGGCTCTTCTTGCTGCTTTACTTGCTGTAATGACAGCACTTTCTTGTTTTATATGTACAAACGCCGGTAAGAATGTAATTTTTAAGGCATAGTCTCCATCATTGTCACTATATTGTTCATTTGCAACATGTATTTAGGAAGTAAGTACTGCAGTAAGTATAATGCTAGGTGACTGTCAACTCTCCCTCTATATTATTGCATGAGACAATGACATTCTGGAGTACTTTTGTTATCTAGAGATAAGAATTTTATTAGAAAAATCATGCATATTTAGTAAATGAAAATTTCAGAGCTTTTCCTGTTGATGGTGCTTAAGACATTTGGTTTTGGACTTCATTTGCATTTACGTTAAAACCGTTTTAAACTTTCTAAATGATTCGAACCAGGGGCCGTGGGCTGGTGACCCCTCCTGTCTGTCTGTCTGTCTGTCTGAGTGCCGCAGCTCAGCGCGTCCGCACACTACACGGGCTGGACTTGGATCTCAGGTTTTTAGACAACCCTGGGATTACATTATATGTTTAATGATGTGTTTGATTCCTGAGATCGGCCCTGTTTGCACAGAAATTTCATTCCAGCCTTTGAGTTTATATTATTCATATTTCCTTTGTCATGCAATCTTTATTTCTTTAGAAAGAAAACAGGAGAAAACTTTCTCCTTTTGTGAAATGCCAGGTTCCCACGTCCCAGTACTGTCCCAATACATCTGATATTTTCTTGTGCATGCAGAAAGACTTAATATTTTTTTCCAAGTCTATATGGTGTATATTGAGTGTATATGAACAACCTGATCCTGCCAACCCTTACTTGTACAAGAAATCTTTACTAATGTTATTCAGCCCTTTTATTTCACTTTCTAAAATGACGCCCGTATCTATGTGACCATTCCAGTGTGTGTCTTTGCTAGGGAATGTGAGCTGTTGTGGAAACAAAAGAATTTGTACTTATTTGTTGTTTTCTGAGGATGCTGTGCTATAAGACAAATATTCTATATTGTTTAAAGCTGGGAGATTGTAACTGTGAACTGCCAATTAAAATGCCTTATTCAGTTCTTTCATGTCTTCATTTTTATCATGTATTTATTTCTACTTTTGTTGAAGCATCCTGAAATTATTCCTAATTAAAGAAGTGACGACTTTTAACCTCACCAATATTGGTATTTTCCTATTATTAAGAGTGGGGTAAAGAACTCTACCTGAAATCTCTTGGGAAGCTTTGATGTACCTCAAAATAACTGCAGTGCATTTTGAAACCTGCAGACGTCACTATTCTGCCAACTAATTGTGCTGCACTAAATGTTTATGAAGCACCGTGTGACCACATTTAAAATATACGTTGCTTCCATCCAGCAATTATAGCACTTTGACTTTAATTTAAAACAATTTCTTCAGGTATATTTTAATGCTCATTTTCAGCATTCCACTAAAGGAAATAGTATGCTTTCCTTTTAACTTGTAGAAGCCATGCCCTAAGACTGTCTTTAATTATTAGTTATAGTTGTTTCAATACAGATTTATGGACTATTTATTCTGTGTCATATAACATACCATTTTTAAGCAACATTTTTCAAAGTGAACGTAGCTTCCAGGAGGGCAAGCTGCCCAGAACATCAGGGATCTCACAGTTATTACTTTGTGTCATATATAATCTTGTTTTTTCCTGCAACAAATAAATCTTTGGGCCTCCCTGCAAAAAAACATTTGTGGTTACAGTATAATAAAAATAAACCGTTTGTCGTGACTGCAGCTGACATTTATCAGCCTATTTGTGGATGCTCTTTCTCTCTCTGTATAATACGGAACATAATTTGTCACTTTGTAAATACATTCCAGCCTAAATCCCTGCCAGCATCTGTTAGTGTTTGAAGGATTAATGCACTGCACAGTGCATGTCTGCACTTTCCGGCAACAACATAGCTTATGATTATGGATCATGAGAGAACAGGGAAAAAGGGTTCATTTTGTATTTACTTAAACATTGTTGCCCTTTTGACCATGGTGCTTTTCTCCTCTTGTTTGTCATCCGTAGTAGGGATGCTAACGTTTCCTCTGTGTAAAAACTGTCTGGGAAATCCTGCTCTAAGTTTTATATGTCAGCGTAGGTATGTATAAGGGAACAGCCTATCTTTAATTTTATGGATAATTAACAATAATATTATTTTGCAATAGGGATGTTACTGGTTTAATGTGTTTAGAAACACTGTTTTTCCTGCCGTTTCCAGCAAGTCCATTACCCTATTTGCCTCCTCCATTGCATATTTCTCAGCAACCCAGAAGCTGGATTTATTTAATCTTAAAAACTTCAAACTGAGCAACTTTTTAAAAGGAAACAAAGTCTAAATTATCTCTAAATTACCCCAATGCTGTTTGCTGGTTGCAGTTTTTGAAAACGTATTCTGCTATCAGCGCAAATCTTGCGGAATGAAGAGAATTGAAAGCATTTGAATAGGAGGCTCTCCAGAGCCGAGGTTGGGTTACGTGTTCCCAGGCTCCCTCGATTGTTCTGTAAACAAGAAGATATGTTTGTTAGAATAGTAAACCATATACATGTGATGTATTGCCAAGATTATCCCAGATTCCCCAAGATAAATTCAAATGAGCTTTACAGGAAAGGGCATTTGGAGAGGGAAAGAGATGATCTATATCCAGGGAAAGAAAAAAAATCAGCTAAAAGTAGCCTCCCAAGTAAGTACCCACAGTTGTTGTACATTGAGAGAACAACTCCTGTTGCCAAAACCTATGGTGGATATTTCTTCTAAAGTGCATATAATTTCTCGTTGTTGAAGCAGATGTGTCCTGCCTGTGAGGGAACCGCGTGCGTGCAGGAGGATCGGGGCATTTAGAGCCCAGCAATTGAAACATTCTGAAATGATAGTCTAGTAATCTTTATGGGTGGTGGTTTGTTCTCTCTGGTTAAGGAAGAAATAATTTAAAAAATGTCTTTAGGAGACCGACTTCTCTTGCTGTTTTTAAACATGATTTAGGATTGCTGGGGTGTAGTTTACTTCTTGAAGATATTCATTTCAGAAAGAAATGCAGATGTTTTCCTTGTTTTCTTTCATAATTATCTTCACAAGATATGAAAGGCCAAATGTACACAGATATCGATCTGCGAGTGAACTAATGTAAAGATTGTGAAATAACATTGTTGCTTATTGTAGCGCTATTTATTACAGAAGATTTATTTTAAAAAGATATTACAATCTGAAAAATTAATCAACCACAAAGAAGTGAATAAGTGTATTTCTTTTTGGGTATAGACATCTATTAATAGAAAGATGCAGTTTTTATATTATTGGGGAATATAAAATTACTATTGCATGACCGAGAAAAGCCTGTAATGTCCAACTTAAATACACCTGGCGTGTGTTTAGTCCTATTGTTGTATTTGTGACATTAAGTTATAGGTATAGGTGAATTGGAAACAGGAAAACTATTACTGTGAATAGTGATCTGTTTCAACGTGAGGACCAAATGTTGGGTTGGTGCATGGCATTTTGAGAAACCGAACCCCTTCGTATCAGCTCATCTCTATCGCTCTCCCATGTCTCTTCAGAATTTCAGTGGCTCATTTGTTGCCTTTAATCTCCGTTTGAAGGAGGATCCAGACTTCTTTGTTGCTTTTACAACCCGACTGAGCTCAACAGTAAAATCTCGAACTCGGATGTTTGTTCCAGACGATCCGATGTGGGGAAGTGCCATTGCGAATTTAAGACGTTTATTTGCTGTACAATCCTACTGTAGCTCAAGGGCTCTGGGTTGTTCTGAAGTGGCCTCTTAGCGCACTAAGTTGTAGATGGAGCCAAACAGCTAAACACCCTTCTCCACCAAACATAGAAATTGCTGAGTGGGCAAAAAAAAACCTGGAAAAAATACTGTAAAATTGTTGCACCGTGGTGTCTTCTAATGAACGTTATTAAGGTATAACAGATGTAGCAAAGAACATATTATCAGAGCATCTAGCACGTATGTTGGGTTGTTGTCCAAGCGCTTTGACTCATCTGTCCCATTCAGTTCCATGAGCAGTAGCCGCACAGCATCCAGAGCACACAAGATGAGACTGGCATTACTTACATAGTTGTGCGCAAAGTGCCAAATGTTGCCTACGTTAGGGACAGTATTATTTACAGTCCTAATCCTGAGTGAAAGCCTTTTTCCCTATTATGTGCCTCCATAAATAGTGCATGGCACCGGCTATTGACTGTCATAAGCCGTGTGTCAAACTGTCAGGTGTGCTTCTAAAACATCCTCTGCTTTGTCCTCAACATGGAAATATGGGTTTATTTGGGCACTGCTTGTCATATGCTGAGTTTTGGCTATTTGTTTGCTTGACTTAAGGTAATCGCATAGATTTTTCATCACCTTTGTTGTCAATTTCTTTTTTTTTCCCGAAGATTTTATGTTTTTCATGCTGCATATAGGAACTATTTGCATTCCAAGCTGTTGTCGTCAAGATTTTTCTTTATCAAATTAAACTGCTTTTTACCAATTTATTGTGTTTTCAGTCACTCAAAGTCAGATGTTTTTTGTTGTTGTGTGATGTATTCATTTCTGAGTTAAGGGCTTTTAAATGCTGAAGATATATACGTGATATTTTTGAGAGTAAAATTATACAGTAAATTATCTGCTGTCCAGTATGTTACATTTTAAGTAAGCCCCTACAAAATGACTTATACTTACATAAGATACAGGGGCTACAGCATATTTATTAAGACTCTTCAACTCTGTATGAAACTGGAGCAGTCAGAAGTAATGGTGTCTGCTGAAAGATTCTTTATCATATGAATTTACTTTTAGTCATCTATTATTTATTTCAGCTATTTTATATGCCATTATAATAAATATTATGACAGAGAAAGCTTTTATGCTTCAACTTATTGTACTGCTCTTCACTTCCTTGCAATCCTTCAGGAAAATGTAGCTATGCTTTACCTATATTTAACGTAAATCATCACTTAGATTTGAATGAAAAAATCACTATGAAAAAAGGCTCCTTCTCCAATATCAAGACACAAATGCACAATCATGTTTACTGCCAGACTGCTCTACCATGCAGTGTTCATTTTTAAACAGTTTTTAAGCTGTAAAGCGAGCACATTGCATATAAGGAAATTGCTTGCTTTCTGGATGTTTTCACTTTCTTGTTAGTTTCTGGCTCAATAAGCATTTTTCTAGCGTGAGTGCAAAATATAACCAATGGCACTTAAGCATTTTTAATATTTTTGCTGCAATAGGGAGCATATTGCATACAAAACTAAACAAACTGTTTTCTGATGGTATTTAGAGTAATGAAACTTACCTGAAGATATTGATAAAACGCTTGTCCAATGGGGCGTAAAATTGTCAAATACAAGCTAAAATTCTTTTCTTCGCACTTTTCAAAATGTCCATGTGTTGTGTTTAGAAGGGGACTTGTTAGGAGCCGTAGATGAGGCACCTTCAGCTGTTTCTTCACAGACCCGGTGGTGTTGGCCGGACATTGTCAGCCTTGGGCTGCTCTTTGGGCTTCTTGAGCCGCCAATGCTCCCCAACCCAAAGCACCGTTTTGCTGCATTCTGGTGGACCGTGTTTCCACAAGGCTCAGGGGACAGCAGGAGCACGTCTGCCCCTTGTGTCTGTTCTCCTTTTGGCCCGTTTGTGAAGCGACTCGAGTTGTGAAAGAGGTTTTGGACACGGTTGGGTCATTAGTGCCGGGGATCTGCAGCGGGGCCACCAGCTCGTTTTGCACAGGCGCTCAATGGCACCGTGTAGTAATGATCCTGTGATTTAGAAGTGAGATCTTTAAATTATTCTACACTCATTCTGTTATTTAGTCTCCCCTTACGTGATGTAATTGAAAATAAAGTAGTAGAGGGAGCACCGATGGGTTTTTTTGATTGAATATTAAAAATTCTGGAGTTTTCCGCCTTAGCGTGTTGAATTGACAATGTCAGCTTTAAGACTTGGCTTCTGTATTTGGGAAAGTGACAAGTCCCATTTAAGACTTCACAACATAAAATGAGGCATAATTCAGTACTGAAAATATTTGAAGTGAAATGGTGAAAGACATGAGCATAATACAATTACGACACGTTAGATCAGGATTTGCAGCGTACAATTAACAGTCAGTTCTGGCTGTGGATCACACTTAGGATGCCTTTTAGCAAAAATGGGTTTTAGATTCATTTTTTGTTTAAAAATATGTTTTTTTTTCTATAAATACCACAAAATATGTTACCTAGGCTTAGGTGAGAAGAGGGAAAACATTACAACAAAAGTAATACTAAACTACTGTAAGAAAACAGAAAACCTTCTATTTGTCATTGATGGGATAGATTCTTACATGATGAAGAACATACCTTGCTAGGACATTGCCTTATAGCTTTTGAAAACGGAATTATGACATAGACGTAAGAGCAGGAAAATTCGGAATGAAATGGAAAGCCTTTCAATGGAAAAAAATACTAAAACCATACTTTTTTTTTTTTCCCTTTTCAGGCCATTTTAGATACAGTTTCTGGCATTTATTAACACAAGTTTTCTTTGTCTCTTTCTGAAACTTTCTGTGTATCAAAGCTGAAAGAAAAAAGGTGAAGTAGTGTTAAATTGTTTGAAATAAATGATTAAATGATCTTATTGGCCAAAGAAGATGGAGTATGAATAGAAAGGTGGTCTTACTTCGTTGGTGGAACCAGTACAGAACAAACATAATTAGTTTGCATTTGCTGGTGAACAGTCAAGTGTTTCTCACATTTAGTAATTCATTTAGTATTTTTAAGTTTCTGATTCTTACATTTTTCAATATGTTCGTCCATTAATCCAAGCCAACCTCAGCCTGTTTATTGTCTATATCTGAAAGTATTTTGGGGGTGTTATATGTTTTTATCTCTTGAATTTGAAATACATGGGTACCTCTCTTCTGTCTTGGAATCAATAGCAGAAGCACACCAGGTGGCACCAGGAGGAAAAGCATTACCTGAGTGCTGTTGTGTGGAGCTGACCCCGTGTCCCCCAGAGCTAACAAGGACGGCAGCTAACAAACAGCCTGTGGTGCACTCTGTTAACTATTGGTTCTTTTTGACCCCCCTTATCTCCCTGTGTTTGTAGCATCCTTGTCCCTTTGCCCTTGGGAAAGACAGGGGAATATTTCAACTGGGCAAAGCAGAAACAGAATAAACCCAGCTATGCACGCTGCTTCTCTATTAAGTAACAGCTCTGAACTGCAAAGTCGAAGAGAAGTTGTTATGGAGCTCTGTTGCATAATGCAAGGCAGCAGCATCTTTCTCAAGTCTCTGAGCATCAAACAGAAGAAAATATTTACCCAGTGGGACAAAATGAGTTCCAGAATGATGTGCGTCTTGTGGGAGTAAAGAAACTCATTGTAACAAAGTTGGATTTAGCATTTTCAGACTCCGTCAACTGGTACTTCCTGATGGGAACGGAACCTGTTGAAATTTTAGTTGTGTTTATTTTGCAGTCTTGCTAAGTCTTGTTGGAGTGGGACAAAAGGAATTTGAGTGACATTCTATTTAAACCCAACCTGTAAGGTAATTGCAGCGGGCAGAATGGCTGCTAGCAAAATAGAAAGCAGATGTAGGGAGAAAAGTACCAGATGTGATGAAACACGGGGATCAGATGAATTGCTGGAACTTGGGGGAGAGAATGGGAGTGCTCTGCTCGCCTTGCTTCTGCCCTGCCATGTGTGCTGCTTCCTCCGTGCTCCTCCAGAAACGCTCATGGTGTGACCTTGTCACCTCAGGAGATGCCTCGCTGCACCACGGTGCTAACAGAGCTCCTATTGCCTCTTTGCCCACGTGCTGCCTGTGGTTGCACAGGGACACTGCATCTGCACCACCTTTCCCTTAGTCTTTCTTTTAGCAGTGCTGATGTCCAGTCTGACCCAGGACTGTTATGTAGGTGTAGGAGGCATGTTGGAGTTACATTAACAGTCTGTCTGATTTCAATTTTCCTGAATAAACTAAGTGGAGTGGAATGAAAGTTGACACGTTGAGGACATGTTACGTGGTGCTGGGCGACAGTGACTCTAAAAGCGAGAGGGAGCAGAAATACACGTGTTCGTAACTCCATAGGGAACCTATGTGATGTATATGCCATGATGGTTGGTATTTTGCAGAGTATCACAGATGTCTTATATTGTTTGTGGAAGAATGCAGACACCTGTTGGGTGTTGCAGTGTGGACACAACTGCAGTCAGAGGAAAGCACGTTCTGAACTGCAGCTTGGAAGGGCCCCTTGATTCTCCCTTCAGGGCTTGCAATGAGAACAGACATTTGGTTCATTCTGATCCGAGATTTGGAGTGTAAATGTTTCAAAAGATCTGAGAACAGGAATCTTAAAGCTGAAAATATTGGGAGGAGTTGTTTTGTAGTGTGTAACAATAGCACCTTCAAGTATACCTGTTGTTTTGTGTGATTGCACGTCCTCTTCTAGGTGAAAAGCTGATTTTAAGTATGTGCACAATGTCTTCAGAAGATATTATGGCAAACTGTTATTGAATGAAAAACTATGTAGGCTGATCAGTTGTTCTCCATACTCATTTTATACTGTTTTTAGATCACCCGCTATGAACAATAGGTTCTTTTAAGTTAGTATGTGCAAGTTTGATTTTAGCTGTTTTTTATATTTACTGAATACTTTTCTATTGGTGTGGCATGTAAACAATACTATGCATTCAGAAGAATGCTTACTCTACTTTTTATTTCATGAGTTACATAAGTTTCACCAGCTAAATGGAAGAAAAAAGATACCTTATTAACCTTAACAGTACCTCGTGCTATTTCATTGTATTATATAAAGTGATATGTGACACAGGGTATGTTTTTAGCAGAACCACGAAATGGCAATGCTCCTTTTGGCACTAAATGTGGTGCTCGTCCATTCTTTTTGATGATTTGTATTCACTTTGGGGTTATAATGTTAAACAAGGGAATTGGACAAGTTTCATAACTCATTTACTGTAACGTGATACTGGGAACTAAACTTGCTGTTATTTATCTTCTGTTAATATTTTCTCTTGTTGCAGCATAAAGCCAAGGTGGAAGCAATGACCTTAGACCTTGCTTCTCTTCAGAGTGTGCAGCACTTTGCTGAAGCGTTCAAATCCAAGAATTTGTAAGTATGCAGAAAACAATGTCAAATAATTTCTTGTTATATTAACGGCTTTATCAGCTGAGCGCATTTGGCAGAATTCAACGTAGCTGGACTGATCAGGAACTACAGTCAGTGAATCGTCTTTTCGCAGGAGTTTTTTTACTGTAAATTAAAGATAATTCGTTTTCATCTTAAGAAACAGTGATTGCAGATCTCTTATGTCTCTCCATGTGCAGCCCCAGCTTTAAAGGGGGCATCGATACCCTTGTGGCTGGTGAAAGAGGCCAAAGCTGAGCTGCATAAAAAGGAGCTCAGGCAGCTTTGGTAAGTTTTGCAGTGGTTTGGAGGAGCCCAGGGATGAGCAGTTAGCGCACTCTTGGTCTTGCTTTCTTTTCTAACCTTTTCTCTCCCTCTTTTTGTTTTTAAAGCATTTTAAAACAGGCCTGTGAATCAGGCAGCTCCTTTTCCAGACCTGCATCTGGAATAGACAATAATTAAAACAAAAAGAGAGGGAGTGATAATGACATAACTTAACAATGGACGAATTTATGTGGATATATCAGTTTGGCTTTCGAATGCTCTGTTTAATTTAGTTTGAATCTCTAAATTGAAGAAATGACTTGAAATCTTGAAGTGCCAGCTCTTGGAGAATAAATTCCAGACTTTGTACTTTTTTCCGCAGTTTGACCCATTGATTATTGTGACTATTCAAACTGAGCTTTTTTCTGCAAATATTTCTGTAACACGTATACATCTTACTGTACTTCTCCAGAGAATATGGCCTCTTAGACAGCTCTGAAAATATATCGTTGTAGGGAAAATATATAACAAAGGATGTTTTTTCACTTTTGAAATACTGCCAAAGCTAAATCTCACATGGACAGAGAGATGACATTTTAGTACTTATAGATCTTTTCTATTCAAAGAATTGTCAAAACTGACTTCTAACACAGGTTCCTTTTTGCCAGAATCCTTGATAACAATATTTTCCTATCATGTACCATCTTCATATATTAAAACTTCCTTGAAACAGAAAGACAAATCCTTGCAGTATTGTTGCTTTAATGCTGACTTGGTTTCATAATATTTCATAATGTAAGAACAATAAGTGTGTTAACTTAGCTTCTTCATGCTTGTAATATGCTACATGTCTTTAAACACTATATGGTACAGTGAGAGGTTAAAACCAACCTTGTTCCAAATGCAGCTCTTGATTCGTGTGTTGCACATCACGTCGTGGTCATCCCAGCTGCTCTGTTTGTTATGCATGTTTATAAATCCTTAGAAGTGAACGTGCTTAGATCAATTATTACCAAAGAACTTATTGTACAAAGTGAGAACATATAGAATCAGTAAAGATATAGAGTCAGTAAAACCTGTTTTACTTCTGTAGGCATACATTGTTTAACCAGCGTAGGTCTGTTAAGCTACATTGTCAGTGACGGGCAGGTTTTACTAATGTTTTCACCCTCATTTTATTTGGGAAAAATGAGTAATAGCATTTATAGCCTTGGGAAGTTTGTGTCTGGAATCTGTGCTCAATGTGCGTGCGTCTGGCAGGACTCTACCGCATACAGGACGGTCTGAGGTCTGTATCTGTTGGGAGACTTGTGGGGTTTTGACCAAAATGGATTTCCAGTTGTATTTTGTTTAAAGCCTGAGGATGGATGGAAAGCAGACCCCACACAGTGCCTGCAGCACTAGCTCTTTTATCTGGTACAGATACAGAAGAGTTACCTTACAATCATCTGCACTGGCAGGAGAATGGACTGGAAGACCTACTAGGTCTTTCTGGCTCTCATTTTTTTGTGATTTAACCATGTCTGGATATGGTCAGAAAAGCAATCTGTATGGCAGCAGCATCTTATTACTACAATGCCAGCCATGTGTGTTTTCTAGCCTTAATGTACACTAAATACTTTTGTCTTTTCGTTTATTTGTTTTGCCGTAGTGTCCGGAGGCTTTTGTCAGATCAGTGATTCCTTTGCGTTAGTAGCTTTATGAACAACTGAAAGAAATCTTGCAGGGTTCAGTGACAGACGGAGTCTTGTTCTTCGTGCTTTGGTAAGTCTGGCAGCTGGTAACCCCACGTTCTGAAAAGGCTTTGGTGTCTCTGATTTCATGCACCTGTATATCACAAACTGTGATATACTCTCCCCGTTCCCATGCGGTAGCTGCAAGTCCTCTAAATGACCGTAGGAATTATGTAAGAGTGTAGAGTTTTCTTTCATACAAGTTCCTAAAGTATAAGGTACTAGGAAAAGCAAATAAAGTGTGATTTTTTAATTATTTTCTTTCTCATCTATACACCTCTCATTTGAGTTCTGAGCTGTATAGATAGATTTTGGTTTCTGGGGAAAAAAAAAACACTAATAATTTTCAAGTGGAAAAGAGAAATTTTATATGAACACACACATTTTAATAAAGATCTGTATTTTTATTTCTTGGAATGCATTATATGAAGAGGCCTTTAGTATTCAGTGTTGAACATCTTCAACTTCTGGCTGTAGATAGCTTTATTGTCTGTTTGCTTTCTCCAGTCCACTGGTGCTTTCTGGGACGCTGGGGTATTCTATAGAACCATTTGGTCTTGGTGACACCTGACCGAATAACTGAGGATTTATGAAACGCAGAATAGATTTGCTTGCCTTTTGCAATTCTGCTTTTCTGGGACACCTTGTGGCTCTGGGTGCTGTTCTTTGCCAGCAGATAGAGAGGTGTGACCATGGTCAGGTCGCAGCCTGGGAGCCTGTTCTTTCTTGCTTGAGAGCTGCTGGAAAAGCGTCTTCAAGGATTGTTTCACAGTTCGGTTCCTGGGTGAGAAACTGGAACGGAACTACTCTAGAAAAGATATCCCTACATTTCATCGACTTAAATTATCAAAACCTATAACAGCTGGGCAAGGTGGTGGTGGTGGGATTGCAGGGAAAATTGCGGAGGGAACTTGCTGAGATGGTGAATCTCCTGCCTTGATCAAATAACTTGTAGCGAAAAAAAATATTCCTTCTTGAATATGCTTGAGAATTTGAGAGCTTCTGGAAACTATGTGAAGGATGAAGAAATGTCATCCTTTGCTCAGCGGGAATTTAACAGGGGCTGGTTGCCTACAGAAAACAAATGATGCAACAGAGGGAGCATCGAGAAAAGCATGAATAATAAATGACAGGGAAGAGTTGCTCTGGAAAGAAACATTTAATATAAATTGGAGTAGTACTTAAGAGCTAAGAAGGCTTCCTTGTTTGAAAGTAAAAATATTATGATTCATCTTCAAGTTATCATGCTTTGAGAGATTTGATAGGAATCTTTTATTCCTGTTTGGATTGCTTAGGTGTTGCCGCCTTGTCTACAGATAAAATTTGGGCTCAGAGTATATAAACGCTGGTAAATTATGCTGTATTCCTATAAATATATTTTAGAAAATCCTTCATCCTCAACAGAAAAATAAAGTATTATTTCCGTTGTCTGTGCTACTGAGTTGATACGGCTGTTTCTCTTCCTGAGACGTGTTTCTTTTAATGCATGCAGTTTCAAATAAAGCTTTGGGAGAGAAGCGTTTTGCAGATTGCTTTAGCTCCTGCAGTTCTGTGATCACAGCAGAACATGAATTTCCTTATGAGCGCAGTGCTCTCCAGCTTTTCTTGCTCTTACCGTTACAAAGATTCTGTGGACAGAATAACCTAAACGTGAGAACTTAGTTTGGTTCTTCAAAGTCAGCGTTGGGAGACCGAATAAACAATAACTGTTCAGTGGCTGATCTACCTCTTACTCTTTGTAGCACAACATGAAGACAATGTGGCTAATAGATAAAATGGAAATCTAACTTAGTAAAAAATAGATATGAAGGATTTACAGAAAAGATTATTTAGAGAAAGCCAGCTCATTGTATTACAGCAATACCAACTAATTTTAGGCTCTCTTGTAGTTTGAAGTGCAATGCTGTTCTTTCTGTGGTTGTTGTTGGTGGTTGTTTTTTTCCCTGTGATTTCTGGCTGTCTTTTAGTATTCCTGGCTTGATGGCTGGAGATACATTCCCCACTGGATATTTCCCCCAGGAGTGAACAATCTTCCATGTGAAGACAGTGCTAGGATTAGGATTAAAGTAGGGACAGGTCTCAGTGCACCTAAATGGCTTGATATCTTCAAGTTAACTTCTTTATCCATATCTAGTCTTTCCCCTCTGCGAGTTTCCAGCTCAGGCAGTTGGTTGAATGTCTCTGTTACGGAAAATCAAATAAATGATCTATTTATAATAATGTTCTGAGCTAAGCTGGATTTGGCATAAGCTGATTTTTGTGCAGTTGGAAGAGGCAGACCAACCAATTTTTCATATTAGGCTTTTGGAACTGAAAAACACTGAACTGAATCTCCTCTTCATTGAGTGGGCACGATGTGAGGAATTATGGTTGGTATTAATCCACTTTATAGACAAAATGACTGCCCTCCTGTGCTTGCATGCAATGTAGCATTTAAATTCAGTCAGCATCAGTGTTTGATGGTTCAGGGTCTGTAGGATTTAGTATTTGTGTAGGAATGCGGATTTGTGGATATGACACTTGGGTGTCTATTTCCCAGTTTAATCAGCACGTATTTGACTGAAAGCTGCATAGTTGAATTGGGGGACAGCACTAATGTTTCAGTTCTAAAATTTCCCAAATAGACATTAGTAAAGAGTTATGAGGTTCTATGTCTTCATCAGCAACCTTGATGGGTAATACAGGTATGAGCAAAAACTTGGTTGATAATATGAAATGGGAGGATGGCTGACAAATGGCTTCAATCCAGCAGGAGCTTGATGAACTTGAAGATCAGATGGACATAAATCTGGTGTCCACATCTGTGGCAGAATAACCCCATGTGCCACTGTGTTTTGGGAATCTGCTGCTCTGAGATGCATTGTAGGGTACAGCCTGAAGTTGTCCTGGGTGGCTGAATACAGTCCAGCCTCTCCTGATGTTGTGTTCACACATTTCCTTGAGAAGAAGTGGTCCGTGCTTTAACTCACAGTTGTTGAGTATTCAATTTTACGACATTGGTCTATGGTTGGAGTCGACAATTTTAAGGGTCTCTTCCAACCAAAATGATTCTGTGATTTCCAGCAGGTTGTTGTCACCTGTTGTCAATATTTCCCATCACGTTTCCGTGGCCTGTGCCTGATCCCCAGCATAAGAACACTTCCACCATCGGAAGAGTCAGCAGGCAGAAGGGAGCGGTACAGTTACAGATGAAATTTTATGTGCATCTTCAGTTCTGAGCGGCACATGCTGCCACTCGGTTCCAATTAAAGTTATCTCCAGCCAAACAGGAAGACGTCAATTTAATGTTCTCAATATTTGAGGGGGAAAGAAAAAAAGAAAACATGAAAAATAATGAATTACTCCAAAGATATAAAATAGTGTTTGCCAACAGCTTCTACTTAGAATTTTCTGAATTGGTAGCAGCAATTCAAAGTTAAGCAGGATGTCAGGATGCAGATTTTCACTGCAGTTACTTTCCTATACTTTAAAATAGGATATTTTTTGGTTTTGGCAGTAAGAATTGGCATGTGCTAACAGCTGATTCCCTTATGCTGTGTGTAGAAATATGGAAAACACAGCACTTATGAATTCTGATTCTCCATTTGGAACTTCAACCCCATCTGAATTCCCTAAGCAGACCCAGAATGGAGAGGGCTGGGTTTTCACTGGCCTCCTTAACCGAGGCCTCAGACTCTACGGGTACATTCATTTCTCATGCTGCAAGCACAAGTGCTCTGAGACCTCGCGGACGCAATTAAGACTTCAGAGCCTGCAGAAAATTCACTCCAGGATACCGCTTTTCTGCCTTTCATGTATTATACCTGACATACTGCTTGTGTGCTGGTTTGTTTTTTAATTCCAGTTTAACCACAATTAAATCATAGACATTGTGTGATAAATTCTATTCATATATATATATATCATGACATCTGTTTAGCGAGTTGTTGCATACCTAACTTAAAAGATCCAGAAAAACTGAATATATGATTTAACATGCTTAATGTTTGTGTAGTATATCTCTGTCAGAGAGTATTATTGCCACTGCGTATTTCAAAATTTGAACGTATTTTCTGACACTGTGCACATCTGATAACTCTTTGAGATTTATGGAAATACTTTTTGTCAATTAAAATTAGTAACAGTCGAACTATTATATTTGTCTTCTCAACTCAGAATACCGTTGGCATTCTGACAGTGCCACCGAGGCACAAAGTTCTGGACAACATTGTATGTTTTGAGGTACCAAAACATATTCACACTGAATTAAGTGTCAAAACATGCGTCATTCAGAAGTTACTGTATCTTCAATTTAAATAAGATCAAAGCTTGAGTGCATTTGAAACATGCATAGTAATATTTGGGTGAAAGATGTGTTTTTTCTCATTGTGGCGGTACTGTGCCTTATTAAAGCCTAGGGATTGGCTTACTGCATATTTTTTCCCCTTCTTTGTTCAGTTTTTAAGCTCTTGTACACAATTACACCATTGTGGTAACATGTGGCAAGTCATGTGGAGCCAAAAATTGTTTCCAGTATTGTTTAAATTAAAAATCTCTCAAGCTTACCAGCTCCCCGCGTTTCTGGGAGACAGAGATCACGACGTTTCACCCGATCACCTTCCATTTCATCTACAGGAGTGTGGAAATACCTCCTGCCTTAGGACACATTAAAGATAGGATTGGCAGTTCACCCTAACTTTACATATAGTTGCATCTGCAAAAATATTAAGTGTTTTTACATATCACTAAGAGAAAGATTTTGTTAGGCGTTAGTTACATAGTTTTATGATATTATACAACTGTGCGAAGTTTTGTGAACTTACCATTTGTCCTTGAACAGTTTTCACTCTTTTCACTGTAACCTAAAGAGGAAACCTTGGTAACCCCCAATGGCTTTCTGCTCAGCACACTGGTTGTTCTGGTTCCCATTTTGAGCCATGCCAAAGTCTAAGCTGAGTCTAAGATAAGCTCATAAAGCCTTGGGGCCCTGTCTTCCTAAAAAAATTCCACAAGATTCACCAGCTGTGAAAGCTGATTTGAGTATCTAAGGAAGTAAAATATGTATCACTTGATATGCCTGATTAAAATCTATTCTGTTGCAAGTAAAACAGGGATTTTGCAGCATTATAGCTTAATGGATTTTAAGAAGACCTGTGTGTTTAATTGATGATGTCTCCTAAAAATTCTGGAATATAAGGCAAGAGTAGCCATTTAGTTATATATAGATAAAATGGTTTTAGTCTGTTTAGTTAAAGGCTTTCTATAGGAGATAATTAAAACACATGAAGGCAGAGTCTTCTGGCACTTGGGTATGGAAGCCTTAGTGCTGACATTAGCTAGGCCATGCATATACCACGTGTGTCTTAATCACAGAATCCAAGAATTTGTGTTATCGTCTGAAAATGTTGTATTTCTTCATTAGCTGTTCCCAAGGCCTCAAAAATCCCAGAGGATGTCAAAGTACATTAATTTTTATCACAACGTGGAATCTTTCAGGTCTGAGTGGCAGCAGGCAGCTGCTGGGGGCTTTCGAACTCTGTTACAGCTCCATATATCTCTAGGCAAAACAGAGCAAGGAGTTGTCATTGGCAAGCGAAATGTTCAAAATGCATGAAGTGTTTTATTGTTTGAATGATCAACCATGGTCCTGAAAACATTTTCCAAGGAGTTAGCCATTTTCAATGGGAAATATCACAAATATGTAATAAAAGTAGTAACTGACCGTCCTTGTGAGCTGTAGCTTTCTTTTTTTTTGTAGCAAGTACTTGCTGTATACAAATGAAATTGATACGTTTAGAAGTACGTGCAGTAACAACAAATCATTCCATGGTTATTGCAAAACTGAATGTTTCATTACAGCCGGCTTATGTTTATTTGTAACCCCTTATTTATATGTGTAAATAATGCCTCGCTACTGAGATTTCGAAAAAGATGTCTGTGTCTGCTTTGAGGTAGCGAATGTGCTTAGGTGAGCTGCTGAATGAGAAGTACCAGGTTCTGGATCTTTACTGCTGTTTCCTAAGCATCAAGGAGATTTAAAACAAAACCAAAATGGAACAAAGTCTCCTCTTGTTGTGTCAGAGCTTGAGAAAAGCAAGAGGCTGCGGAATGGAAATGCTGGAAGGTTGAATGGACATAGAAATGAAGTTGCAGTGCCCCTGCCCTACCCCTCTTCTACCCCAGTCTAGCCCCAGGACTTTCAAAATCCATATGTATGGAGGTATTTTGAGTCCCCAGGGATACAGAACTAGCAAAGATGCAACACGTTGATAGAGGAAAACATGGTTTCTTGGGTGGCTTTTGGTTTGAAATGTGGTCCTGAGGAGGCATTGAGGCAATGGGGGAGTGGTACTGACCCCCATTGTGAATATCAGTGCCCTGGGGATACTGTGTGCTGTCAGTCAGGGGAAATTTAAGGTGAGATTATAGCTATGCAGAAGGGAATTCAGAGCTCTGGATAACGGGTCCCCAAAAGGTCCCTCACATGAACCTGGTGGGGGCAAGAAACCCACCACATGCTTGTGAAATGTAACGCATCCTCCTTTCCCTCTCGCCTTCTAGTTACAAGTTAAAAAGCAAGTACAAATGCTATTCTTGACCTTCATTCTTAAGCAATAATTTGTTATCAAAAGAAAGCGATTTACTGATGTAATGATACCAAACAAGAAAATGTAGTTTAAAAAGTTCCTGATGTCTCAGATTTATACACTTGTGGTGTATAAATTAACCAAGTGTGGGAGACAGTTCATATCACCTAATTAAACCTCATCCCTGCTTTTCTTATTTTACGTGTAATCTTTATGAAACTCATACAAGAGTGGAAGAAGAAATCCGAGCTTGGATCATTTAGGAGGGAAGGTGCTTTTATTACACTGAGGTCAGTTTGAGGGCAATATTATGAATGTTAAAAGTGGTAAATGTTCAAAAACATTAAATGCCGAAGTGTTTATTTAACATTGGGTCTGAATTTCTTTTTGCAAGTTCTCCTTTAAAATGTTCACAATAGTTGGCATTGCTTGTGCACCCCATTAAGAGGAAAAGTAGGACTCGCAACCTCTTTTGTACCCCTAGAGCTAAAATTCCAGAATTTTTCGTCGGAGGAAGATAATTGATTGATTTCTGAAGGTGTAAGATGATGTAGGGAAAACCAGGACTAATTGATGTTTTCTGTTCAGTTCTAAATCTGTTGAGACCTCTGTTCCTTCTCCAAACTTTTACGAAATTTGTGTACCCAGGCTTTTATAGAGGTAATGAATAATGATTGAGAGCTGGCTGGCCTGTATGGCAAGACGCAGATGATACATTATGAAGACATAGGGGCAGCTGCTCATAATAATTCCCATGTATTTGGTATGAAGGAAGAAGCAAAACAGTGTCAGTCCACTCCCATTAATCTCTCGGAAGTGAGGCAGAAGGATCTGCTGATCAGCAATGTCCAATCCTGCAGAGAAATCCAGTAGGATGAATTTGAGAGAATATTCCTTGCTTCCGTCAGGGCTCCAGGTCCTGTGACAGTGGAAATGAAAATGAAGCCTGTGTGACAAGGACCCGCAATTCTGTCGGCTGGCAGGTGGCAGTAAAGGGTATTTTTTGCTGGCTTTTCAGTCAATATTTTTAGAAGAAGAGAAGTTAGACATTAAGCATTCATTTCCAAAACTCATCGAGCTTTCTGGCCTGTTTGTTTTCATCAAACAAGTAGATATTTGGGGGTTGGTGTGTTGCGGAGGTTCCCTGCTGCTGCCTGGCTCGCAGTGGTTTTCTCATTGCTCAGTTTCCCATCCGTACTGCTTGTAAAACTGAGAGGGATTTGTGGAGGAGGCTGCTCGACTCGCCCCTTCCCCGGAGAGCCCTAAGCCCAGCCTGCGTGTTGATTCTTTCCTTGCCGAATGTCGGCATTCCCGCACAGAAGGAATTACCATTTTCTAGCTCCGAGAGGAAGCAACACGGGTGTTCGGAGTTATGGGATGGAAAAGTTCGCTGGGCTGTGACTTTGCTTCTTTATGGAAGAGAAGTCACAACCCTCTGCCTTCTTTACTGGCCGTGACATAGGTCTGCAGTTGCTTATGGGACTTTGGGGATATGGTGAGGCCTTTTCTGTTGGATTTCTGTGTAATTCCAAACAGTGTGAACTTTTCAAATCACTTGAGAAGTGCCCCAGATGGTGTGACATTCTGCTTCATGGGAAGATTTGAAAGTATTCCCTTTGCATAATTTCTGGTTAACTATTTCATTACATTTGAAACGGGAGAACAGCAAAGCCGAGAACTCTGTTGGCATTTTGGTGGTGTTTGTTTAACCTCCTAGTGAACAGGCTACATTTGCTGAAAAATATTATTCTTACCTTTGCAAATCATCAGTAATTAATTCCCTTGGAAATATCTCCTGCTGCACACAGGCAGCTAGAGAGGCTGCTGACAGACCAGAGTTTTGCATCAGCTAACAAACTGATTATTAATTTCATAAATAACTGATTTATAGCAACAGCTTAATTTCCGTATCTCTCTAACGTCTTTGCTTGCTGTGTTTTCCAGTAGTGCAGAGTGGATTGCTTTGCTGCTTCTAACGGTGAATTGAGCAGAGCACATAAGATCTGCATGACTCGTGGGTTAGTGACGTACCACAAGGCTTGTGAAGTGCATGAGATGTTAGGGGGTTTTCAGCCGAGGTATTCACGATTAGGAATGTCCTTGTTCATTCCACATGCTTTTTAGCTTTCACTATATTGTAGCTACACTTACCAGCACGGTGAGAGTTTGCTGGAACTGCTGTATGGCTCGCAGTTAACGCAGCGTGTTCTGCAGTCTCAGTCATGCCGGGAAGGGTAAGAAACAGTCGGTACGTGCTGTGGTGGAACAGCTTATGTTCAAGCCCCAGCGCATACCTAAACTGTAATGGCAGACCATGTTAGCTCGCTTGGGGTGATCTAAGTCACCGCTGAAGACGCTTTAAGGAGGCATAGGGGTAAATTTTTGAAACACTCTGCAAGGTTTTAACTATATAGTGTTTCCAGAAATCTCAAATAGGTGTCATGGTTAGAGGGAGCAGTTTGGTGACGTTGACACCAGGAGTAAACACTAAAGGAAGTTTCTCTTTTGCTGCTGACATTTCTTGTTGGCCTTAGGTGTGCCTTTCATATACAAACACAAACTATTTGAAACCCAGGGGGAATTGTTTTGTTTCTTTCCTTGGGCTCAGGAGGAAGCTTAATGTAGATGGCAGCAATGTTTTTAATGAACTTCTGAAATTAAGGTCATAGTTCTGCTGTCGCTTAAAAATACTCTTGTCGTAAAGCAAAGCTGGAGTGCCAGATGTGTGTCGTGAATTGTCACGTATCTTAAAAATGTTTGTATCTTAAAAATAATCGCACAGTCCAGCGAACGCCCATCCATCCGAGTTCCGAGAACCAGTCTCTGCTGTGTTTCATAAGGATTTGAAAAAAAGAGACAAGAAAGAGCAGAAAGGATGTTTGTCCTTGATGGTGGGGGTCGGGAAGGCTGCAAGGTGTGTAGCGTTGGGATTACAGTGGAAATGTCAAGGAATTTGGAGTTTTCAGGACCTGATTTTTGAGTGAGAGGCATGTGACACTCTGGGTGCTTCTCTGCCTTAGTTTAGTAGAATCTTACCCGTTGCAAAGTGAATTAGGGGCGCTTCAAGCTCCTTTGCTGTGGCATTTCTGGTTTGCCCGGGCTTTGCCAGTGGTGCCGCCAGTGCGGCCAATGTGCTCAGCCCCGACGAAGCCTTCACTCCTCTGCCCAGCACGCACAGGGGTGCCATTGCATGGATTGCATGTTCGATTTATGTGTTTATGTATTGTTTTTCAATGCTTGTGCCGATTCAGGCCTCTCCACATCCTGATCTGCAACGCCGCCGTGTTCGGGGCCCCCTGGTGCCTGACGGAGGACGAGCTGGAGTCCACCTTCCAGGTGAACCACCTGGGGCATTTCTATCTCGTCCAGCTGCTGGAAGATGTTCTTCGCCGGTCGTCTCCCGCCAGGGTTGTGGTGGTGTCCTCCGAATCACACAGGTTGGTGAACATCACCTTTTATTCAGCTGAAATCTGCGACCCTTAGAGCGCCAAACGTTCATGGCAGAATTGCGGGAGCTTTTGGAAATGGAAGGTCCTGCTCTGAAGGATTTCTGTTTAAACAATCTTTTCAAAAATAGAAGCAATACTAATACCTGTGGATTTGTCTCTCTTGCTGGATAAAGTGTGTTCTAGTTTTATAACAATATGTAGGTATTTTTTGCTGGTTCTTTGTATGAATGCAGATTTTTGCCGTGTTTCAGACCACTCATTGATTTTGTGAAGAGATGGAATAATAATTGATTAAATCTGAATGGCATGACCTATATTGATTTGTCATTCAACAACTTCAACATCTTACCAAGAAGAATGTGCAGTTATTTTAGCAGGAGAAACAATGCAATTAAAAACTGCTAGATGAAATCCAATTGTTTTATAATGAGAAATTAGGGAATTCAATGCAGGCATTAGCTGTATAATTGTAAAATGGGAAGTAGTGTAGTTAATACATATTAGAAATCCGACCATGCCTCTTTTGGTGAATTTTTTAATTAAAATGTTAGATGCTCATCTTTTCCACCGCCAGGAGAAGTGCAGTTGGCAGTTGATGAGGTTTGCCTTATTTCAGACATGCTCGTGGTGTTTGCGTTAATAACTGAAAAGATGGATTTGATTTAAATAAAGCTCCCTGTGCAAAATGCATGCCCCAGTTCTGAATTTTAGTGGGCACAAACCACTTACTGCCTTCTGATTTAGTTCAGGGACTGCAGGATTAGACCTATAATGTCCAGCTTTAGACATTACTGTTGATTCTATTTCACTTTTGCTCACGTGTAGCAGCTCTAGCAAACCCAATGGAAGAATGTGTGAGTGCTCCGTATTTCTGAAATGTTTTAGTGACCCAGAATGAAGCTTATTTTTTTAATCATGCTTCCATAAAATGTAACCCCAGGGACCTGGCAGAGAGAGACCAGCCAAGGGTCAGGCTGAAACCTTTATCACTTCCAAACACAGGGGCTTATGGTATAAATGACACACTGCAGATAGATTTACTTCTACCACTTTAAATTTATGATGGCTGAAATGAAAGGAAGCAATAGAAAATGCCAGTAATAATCCTCCCCGGTGTTAAAAGACATGAAATGTCTAGTAATTAGGTGGTAACAAAATCTGGACATCCTTATCTTTGCAAATCACACCAGGTTTGTGAAAGCAAGTAGCAGAGTCCTGGTAGGAATGAGGGAGGCTACTGCAGGGCAGGCAAGATAGCTCTGGAAATAAATCTGCCAGCTCCAATCACTTGCCAGATGTGGAGGGCACAACGGGATACGTATAAATGAGCTGTTATTTAATGGGAGATTATGGTGAATTGTCAGCTGCTTGTTCCCCTTTGGAAGTTTGCTTCTCTGGTAGTATTTTAAATGACATCTTTGTTTTTTACTGTATTAAGTGCTGTGTGTTACTAGAGCTCACATCTCTAGACATCTTTATCTGAGCTTTCGGAAACATTTTTGAAAGTGCTCGTTGCTAACTCAGTGAGATCAGCCAAGGTTTATAGAAACCCGTCAAAAAACAAGCAAGATTCTGTGTTTGAATATGATAATAAACGCAACTGGTCAGTTTCCCTTTTTCTAAGGGGCCTGATTCATGCACTATGGCATATCTTAACACTTTAACTTAGCATTGTCAATGACTGTGCTTTTTCCCCCCAATCTGGTTAATGGCAAGAAGGTGATGTAAGGAATTAATTTAGACGTTAGGTATTATTGGGTGGCAGGACTTTCTGACCTACTTGAGAACTCGGAGCCTTAAACTGTGTTGTAAACCAGAAGTGTTGGTATCTAATTACTTCCATAAACCTTGGCTGGATCTTTTCGCTGGAGTCAAGACCCCCTGTTAGGGGAGAAATAAAGTCCTGTGTTTGCAGACAATATTACACTAGACTGCTCCAAGGCAAAATAGTTATTTGCCTTTCTGGTTCTTCATTTATTTTTCGTTACTTCTCTGGATTCAGCACAAATGAATTTTGTTTAAATTAAGCTTTTGGGTACTTTAAGCACGTTATATTAAAATTAGAATAATAGGTAGGTCGACTTTCCTTCTGCCTTTATTTCTGTGCCGTTAATTTGATTGTACAGCCCTTATCCTGCTGAATTCCATGAGATTGCCGACCTAAGTAAGATCGACTCCCATAAGGACGCTTGCAGGACTGGTCTCAAAATACGCCTCTGTCTTTCTGCTATACAGTATGCACCAAGTATTTTATTTATAGATTATTTTTGGCTTCGTAAATGATTACTTGAGGAATTAATATAGGAAATTCCTCCCAGAATAGTCCTGTTAATTTCAGAAACGTATTTTATCCAGCCGAAAATTATGAAAGAGAAATTTAGTTATTGAGATTGAAGAGCCAATTCTGCAAGTCATGGAGCACCCTGGATTCCTCTTGAGTTGCTTTTCTCTGAGTGTGTTACAATTCTGCTCACAGAATGAATGTAGAAATTCCAGCTGATCTCTCAATTTCTGGGCACGAGATGCAAAATTAGTAAAGATATTTTAAAACATTTTTCTAATGTGTACTATAATTATGTTTATCCCTGTTCTCCCCAGCTGATTCTGAAAACTCTGAGTATTAAAAAAAGCTTGCTAAATCCTTTTTATTTTTAGTAGCTCTTAGGAGTAAAACATAGATCTGTAGCTAAATGGGGTGTTGTTTTCTAATATTAGGATGTACCGGTAAAATCAAATAGTAAGAGCTGGGGGGGGAAATGCTTTATGGAAACTTCCTTTTCTTCAGCGAAATGTCTTTAGAATATTCACTACTTTGTTATTAAAAAAAGAGAAAGAAACAAACAGCTGGTGTTTAATGACTCTGTCAGACCCAATTAAAAAACATCAACTAGTTACTTTGATTTGTGTTCAGCCATGCCATGGGTATACTTAAAAACATTCTACTCTGCCAGAACTCATTTTGGCTTTGTTTACGTTTATCTTTTAAACATATAAGACTATTGATGGCAAGTTACCAAGGTTATAACCCCTTTATATTCATCAATTTTTAATCTAAAAAAGAGTCTAAGAGGCAGTGAGACTCATCCATAGTTACTTGAGCACTTAAATGAAAGTGTGCAGTATGTGAACACCGGGTGAAATAACCAGGGAAGGGAAGAAGGTGAAAGGACGCTGTTTTTTTCTGCTTCTCCTGCAGCTTTTTTATCCCACATTATTCACACAAGTTAATTGTGCTTTCATGGATCTATGACAAAATATTCTTTTTTATTTAAAATAAAGTGATTCCTAAATTATATACAATGCCTTTAAATCATGAAAGCCATTTTTGACTTGTTTTAATTTATTATTTGCTTTTGCTAATTGCTCTTTAATTTTACTGCCATATTATATGGGGCTGTTCCTCGGGTCTCAGGCAATTTCCAGTACATGCTTTCAACTGCTAAATAAGCCGTTGTTTTATGTTGGTTCTGGCCAAGTTCTGCTCTGTTGTCTACATTTTATGTTGTTCTTAATGAGAGTGAAATTAACTCTGAGGTATCTAAGGCATATTTACTGGTTTTTAGATTTACAGAAATTAAAGACTCCTCTGGAAAACTTGATTTCAACCTGCTTTCTCCATCTAAGAAGGACTATTGGGCTATGTTGGCCTACAACCGTTCCAAGCTCTGCAATATACTGTTCTCCAACGAGCTGAACCGGCGCCTTAGTCCCCATGGGGTGACGTCTAATTCGGTCCATCCTGGAAATATGATTTACTCCTCCATTCATCGTAACTGGTGGGTGTACACCCTGCTGTTTACCTTGGCTCGACCTTTCACCAAATCCATGGTAAGTGAATAACTTACGGTATTTTACACATCTTCATTATAAGTTATACAAATCCAGATGTATGTATCTGCCTTGACCCATTGCCTTTTTTAACTGTGACCATGATTTTAATGACAAACATAATGCCAAGATAGTGAGTGCTCCAAAAGAGGATTCTCCAACCATTTGAGATGAACTTTGTCAGTCTTCAGTAAAGGTACCTTATTAGATGAAGTGCATGACTTCATTGTTTGAATATATGATTTTAAATGTGATTAAGGTAGTTGTACATCTCAGGTGTGGGGTATTTTAGAGTTATTTCTATGCTCAGTGTATGTAAAACAACAAACAAAATTGCTTTGGTTTTGAAGCGGAATACGCTTGACTGCATTTTTTATGTAAACAGATGCCCTAGTTAGAAAAGATACTACAGACATTATTAATGGCTGAGGGAAAGTGCTTTCAGTGGTAAAAGCACCTTCATTCATTTTTAAAAAACCAAGCAAAGCACAACAAACCAAACAACAACTCCAAACCCCAAGAATTTTCTTGTTTCTGATAAAGCTCTGAAGGCAACGGGTGTTTTCCCTTTGTCTCCGTTGCACTTTGGACCGGCACCATGACATCAAGAAAGGAGATGCAGTTCTTTCATAGACAACTATATGAGACTTCATTATATAACAATTTGCAGCATCTCCAGTACTTGGAGAGGTTACACTTATTGCTTTGACCTCTATCCCGGGTTATTAATAAGGTGTCCAAAGTCCTTCTTTTAAGGTGGACGATGAGTTTTACATCATTGAGAACTGGCTTCCTTTAACCTTACTCATTGTTTCTCATGCCTTATTGCCCAACAAGAAGGGTATTCCCAAAAGGGGAGCAGGGAGAGGAAATCTCCCTTGAATTTTTGCAGCCACGGCTCGTGGAACTGAAAAGGCTCACACCCTTGCAGAACTCATCTTGCCATGGCAATGTGTTCAAACCCAAACCAGGCCCCTTGTACAGAAGCCTTCACAACTGACAAGAGCCGTTGTGGTGTAACGTAACTCCTCGAGCTGGCGATACACACCAAATTAATTGGTTTTATTTGAAAAAGCTCAGAGGAGGAGTTGTTGAGGTAGGGAGATCCATCCTTTAGCAGCTTAATCGACTGCATAACCTGTAGTAGCTGAGCAAATCAGTGGTGGAACTTGTATATATGGCTGCAAAATAAAAAAGTGCTTGTGCGTTTCATGGTCATTGAGATAATTAAATTAATTTTAATTTATACTGAGTTAATGTAAGTGGAAAACACATCTTGTAGTGTTTAAAATGCTTACATGTCCAAAAATGAAGAGCTTCATGAACAGCGAGACTCGTGGAGCAGAGATGGAAACGCTGCGGTGTGCTGTGCTGTCAGCGGGCCAGGCAGGAGAGGCTTCACACCTCTAACCGCCGCCTGCACTGTGCAGTCCCGACGCATGCAAAACCTATTTATGGCCATGGGATCGGTAAGTGAGCATTCTGGCACCTTGGGACAAGTAATAATATCTTTCAACAGCATGTTTTTTGACCTTTCAAACCTTGTCTCCGCTGTATTAGGGCTAGTTTATAAAACAAATTCTTCATGTTCTCCAGAGAATGGGTAAGTGGATGTTGCCAATGTCCCGTGAAAAGGATCCAGTCTGTGGAACTTTGGTGAATTGTTAGTTTTATTTGCTCTGACATATTTTCAAAAAGGAACCTTTTGTGTTTCTTGCTCAGATAATCTCGTGCTGTAAGGAACAAAATAAAACACTGAAGTTCATTTTGAATTCTCTAAAACAATTGGTAGATTTTTATTTTATAGTATCTTTTTATTTACATGTGGCACATAAAAGAGAATAGAAAACATAGTACAAAAAATATCAGCAGTGAATAATAGTGCACTCCAGTCCACGCCAATCACTTCAGTAAGCCCTTCTGTGTTTGTATATATTGCACTGAGGTTATTTGAATGTTACGATGGAGGGTATGGGCTAGAGCGTAAGCATCGCTTTTAGAACTCTTATTCTGATATGAATTGTTATGTTCCCCTGAATCTTAACAATGTTTCAATTGCCAGTAATACTAGAACAATGCCCCTTCCTGGGCATGCAGGCAAACTGAGCTGAAACTCTCAACAACATCAGTGTAACAGTGTTTTTAGATTTGTAGGGAGCAAATTGTGCTGTCACCAGCCTGGAATAGACTTTGTTGAGGATCTTTTTTGTGGCCTTCCTCTCAGGATTTCTGTGGCAGCTCACCCGAGTTTAGATGAGTGTTTTGGTCAGAATCCTGAGCGTGTGTCTTAGAGCTTAAAGCCTAAGGTTGTGAACGTCTGCATTGCACAGCGCAGCATGATGCAGCAGCATTTAAAGCCGTGGCAGCTGAGCGGGGTCCAGAGCTGGAATGGAGAGGCCGTGTCGGGGTCGTGCGGAGCGAGCTGAGGTTTATCAGCCCTGGCACGGGGCCGGGCTGATGTTCCTACACCAGTTTTGATCCCCGAGGCTGTAGGTTTAGCTGCTTTAGCATTGTGGTGCATGGGGAGCCTAATCCTCCTGGAGCCAGTTTCAAGCGCTCTGCTGTGTTTTGAACCATAGAGGCTCCTGGAGTCTGTACAGATACGTGCACACATACCCATATATATTTATCTATCTATCTATCTATCTATCTATCTATCTATCTATCTATCTATCTATATATCTCTATACACACACAGAGTCTGCAGCTGCACGTACCTCATTCTAACTGGGGCCTTTCATATTCCAGTGAAAGCCATTAATAAAAAGCAATTACATCTTTAATTTGTATTTCGCAAAGGCAGACTTACTAGGTGTTCTGAGAGTGGTGTGTAGCTCAGAGTAACGGTCATAGTTTCACCGTTTTCGGAAACTTTGAAGCTAGATCCAGGAGAAAATTAGAAAATACATTTGTTTCCTTACTATTGTTTTCCAGAACAATACAATTCTTATGTTCTGTCCTGGGTGCAAGTTGCTACTGTGAAATCGGTCTTCATGCCTTTGACTCAGTTGTCATAATTTTCTGTGGTACTTATAAAACCATCTATTTAAAGTTTACTTACTAGAAATCGTGACACTTTAGTAGTTATTTTGTTTTGTTTCCAACACATTGCATATCTGAAATATATGTTTTTAATGTAGTTGTCTAGTTCCTGAATGGTGAATAGCGCCACCTAATACCACACTCTGATTTACCCGCTTTCTGTTATTTGCTGCAACTACAGTGACTTAATTTCAGTAATCTGGACACTTTATGACGTCAGGCTGGTTTAAGTTTCTGCTTAAAGAAAAAGTTTGCAGATCGCTTAGAATCTGGTTTTCCTAAAAGAACAGACAGACTTAGGGGGGGGTTCGTCTGTCTTTCAAGCGTCAGGGTTTTAGAGGCATAATTTTAGTTGCTTGTGTAAATGGTCACACCTTACAGCAAGAAAACTTGCAAATTCACAGTTTTTGAACCTGTTTTGTGAGCAACTACAACATAAGAATGATGGTATATTTGTGCTGGTTATAGTGAACTCTTCTGTAGAATCACAGAGGGTTATCTGGCCAGGTTTTGAAATATAACACGATATTTAAGTCACTGATGGCTGTAGGTACACAGAAAGTTCTTTTGTTAAGTAAAGCACTGGAAACTGAAAGACTATTCCTTTGTTTCCCAACTACATCTTGCCAAGTTCTAAAATCTACAAGGGCTTCCTAGACAGGAATGGAGAACAAGTAGTTTTTTTGTAGAAATCAATAGTTGCAAATGAATTACCATTTTATTATTGTAGGAACTGTAGCTCTACAAATGTTCAAAGGGCCTCTCTTTTACTTACCACTATATGGTTACTGAGCAAACTGGAGAAGCTTATAGTATAATTAAATGTAAATTGAAACAAGTGGCCACTGTAAATAACAGATTGGAAGAGCAGCTCCAGAAGTGCGTGCGTGCGTGGGGCACACGTGTGCATAGCTGGTTTGATCTAAGGCGTTATGGTTTGTTTCCTTTGGTTTTTCTTCTACTTTTTTTCTTCTTTTTACGTCTCTTTCATGCTCTTTTGCTCTCTTTTTTACTTCTCTCTCTTTCCCCCGCTCCTTTTCTCTCTCCTCATGGAAGTTGGCTCAGGAACAGTGTAACCGAGTGGTTTCTTTTGTTTTAAATCAATGCTAGTTGTTCAGAGCCAATCAGATTCATTACTATTTACACATGAGATTAAAAATAAATACATTTATTGTAAGTTTCCAGCTTACACTGAGCATATTATCTAGTGTCACCCCCAGGTGATTTTGTGAGTGTGCAATGGCATATAAAATTAGAAACAGTGCCGTTATCACACACTTGTGATAGTCTTACATAGTACCAAATATTTTTGTTGGCAAGTAACAGAGCAGAAAGAATATCATATGTTAGAGCAGCGAGAGCTTAACAGATGTTTCAGTGAACTGAATTTTCAAAGCCTTTTACATTAAGAAGTGGCTGGGGTTTGTAGAAGTTCTGAGACTATTGGATTACATTTCCTGTAGCAGTGCAAAGCACCATTGTGCTAGAGTTTTAGCAGATGTGTTACCCCCTTTTAATGGCTGGGAATAAAACATTGGTTCTGTTGTTGAGATATAAATTACAGCTAGAAGAGCTCAACCTGTCACCCTTGACAGCCCGTTAGCTGCACTAAGACCATTCTGCCCTTAATTTTTCCCTGTGTAAGAGACTGATGGTTGAACTACTCTTTGATTTCTCCCACCTGCCCCAAAGACAGTAGCTTTTCATAATTGTATTTTGTATTTAAAGTATTTGCTATTGAGAGTTATAAGGAATATTTCTGATGGCCCCGAAAGTCTTCTGCATGTCTTGGTTTTACATAAAACAATGAATTCTGTCATGCTGATGTTATTCTGGGACCATTTTAGGCGGTTGGCATGTATTGCAATGCTCGTGTGGGCAGGAGGAAACCCCTGTGCCTACAACCGCTTCGCTGGTTTTACCTCTGCCTTATGTTGGAAGTGTCTAAATCTAAATTTCATGCAATGATTTGCACTCACATCTAACATCAGCTCGGAAATGCTATTCTGGCGAGAAACGAACCTGCATCTATAGGAGGGACTTGCTTCTACCTAATGATCACATCTGTTTGCTTTTGATAGAAGCCCAAAAGAGACCCTGCAGTGTCATCATCTCTTCTCATTCTCCTCTGTTCTTTGCTAAAGAAACTGGAATAACCCTCAGAGCTGGGATAGTGTTCCCTCCCTCAGTAAACATCTTTTGCTGCCCAGAGCTCTGTGTGGGCAGCGTGGAGTTGATGTTGGCTCCATCACTGAGGTCACAGCTCAGGCCGAATTCTGCCCTCGGCTGTGCATGTTCAGCTCCAAGAGCAGCCGTGGGCAGGGTGGGTATGTGCATGTTTCAGGGTAGAGTTTGGCCTGTATTTCCTCCTGAAAATGCACCGGGGTTTCTTGAAAAGCAACAGGCAGTTCTTTTTGAAAGAGCGTCACAGTTCGGATTGGGTCAAAATGGCAATTTCTTTTCTCAGATTGAGTTTTGGGCAGGACGTGAAAGAGGGAGAGTGAAAGGCGGCCAACTAGCGACTGGATATTAGCAATTGTAGGGTGTATAAACCACATGCATTTCTCCTGTTTTACAGATTAATGCCTAAAGTGTAAATGTTAAAGAAGTGGATTGTACTTCTAGTAACATGGAGGAACAGTTATTTTGTTGAACTCTGACACCACAGGCTTCCTTGCAGAATATTGTTGTGTAAAATTGACTGAATTGAGTGAAAGAAAGCATTCCTTCTAATAGGATGGTGAAGAAATGCCGCCAAAGTAGTTGTTGATCATTTTGATGGATGGTGCAAAAATTCTTCTATACACTTAGAATTTCTGCGTCCTATCTAGTAATAACTTGTAATATAAGCTATTTTATTATCAAACTTACATTTAACTGATACATATTTTAACTTCCTGCTAAAATAAATGTAGCATAAAATACGAGGGTGAATTAAATCTGTCCCCCATAACCCACATTGCAGGAATAGAAAGTCTTTATGGAAACCTATCCATGTGCCAAGCAGAACAGTGCAGGGTCCCGGTGTGCGGCGTGCTGTGCGGGGAGGGGGCAGTGGCCGTGGGATTCGCTGTGTCCAACGCCCCTCCGGGGCTCTTTGTGGAGCAGCTCTGTTATGTCCTATAGTTTGTGGAGGCGGTAAGGAATTTCTCCCTCTCCCCCTAGTTCCTTGCAGGATTTCAGAATGCCTTGCCAAGTGTGTGGGCTGCAAGGCAGAGAAACATTTGGTCCCTAATGTTTTATATTACATGTAATTAAATTAGAATTTGAAATTAAAAAGCATATTTCCTGATATTTTTTTTCTCATCCTGAAAAAGCGTTCTTGGATTAGAAAGCTATATATACACCTTGTGGAATGTCTGCATCCGGGGCTGAATTGCCCACAAATGATAATCTGTGCAACCTCCCATCCAGCCCTGTCTGCTGACTTACTGTCTCCCACCTGAAATCTGAAAAGGATTGGTGGTGCAGGTAGTTCACAGCATAGACAAACATATCTCTTTCTGAAAATTGCAAAAAGTCAGTCTTGCTGTCGGTTATTTTCAGTTCTTGGTTCAGATTGTTACACCATCTAGAAACAGACCTTCTAATTGAATAATGGGAGGATATTTGATTTGTGGGTGTAAGCTTCATTACCAATAAAACGCTGAATGCTTAACGAAAGGTTTCAAAAGTAAATAGTTTTTAGTTTTGCACTCTGGTATGATTCATCCAAAATGTCGTTGTTGTCTGAAAGCCCCAGACTGCCCTTCGCTGGGATCGCTTCCAGCCTTCTCGTGCAGTCCTTCAAAGGAGATTTCAAATGCCTGGTGTTTCCTGACCCCGTCTCTTCCTCACCGTCACTCGCAGAGCTGAGCGGCAGCTGCAGTGCCGCGGGGTCCCCGAGGCGTTGCACCGCACCGCTCTGCTCGGAACGCACCTGAGACACCACAAGGAAGGACATTTCTGTTGTGAGTGTTGAGGGGCTTGGGTGACGAGCACGATGCTGCAGTCTGACAGAAGCAGCTGAACAGGATACTTAGCCTGGGTTTTGTTGCTTTATCTTGGGTTTTTCTATGCCATTACTACATTCGCTGTTAGGAATTTGCCTCTTGCATGTGGTGGTGTTCTTGAGATCTTTCTCGTATGGAAACATCATCATTTGGTTTGTTTGCTGCAAAAATTATCTCCTGCAATAACTGAAAACAACTAAGGTGTTGATTTTCCATGGACAAAGATGCTTAAACTTAGAACTCTGAGTTGGAAGAGACTGTGAAGAAAGATTTTTTTTGTTATTATTATTTTTTAATGTATATTTTTCTAGATGCTTAGGTAGTGAAATTCAGTACTTTCAAAATGCTTGAAATTCTGAGGTTGGTTTTTTTTAACGTGTGTGTGTTTGCATTTACGTTGCATATTGTTGTACAGGTGTTCTTTTTTTTCAATGTCTAGTATTACAAAGACATGTGGAAGTAGGATGAAAATTCAAAGTTCTTCTTTTGGGAGTCTGTATTGTCACAGTGCTATATGAAAAATCGTTTTCATGTTTCTATTCTATCTTGTCAGGGAAGAAAGTAGCTAATAGCAGCACTAGATAATATTCTGGATTTATATATACAACCTCTTGGCCTCCCTTCCGTCTTTTGACTGATTAGAAATAGGTTATTCTCCCTCAAAAGTGGGTGTAAGCTACTTTGTCACACAGATATAGTGTTAAAACCCTGGTTGTGGACAGGTTTGTGACATTTCTGGTTTTGTGGCCACACACACAAAAACTTTCTTGAGTAGCTTACATAGATCTAATATTTGTTGACAAGCATTGCTGAGAAAACAGCAAAGCGTTTATCATATAACTTTGTTAAGAATAGTAGATTTGGGAAGAGAATATAAGGGAAAATGCACAGGAACTCTTCTGAGTGTATTACTTACGTGCGTTGTATCAATCAAAAACTAAATGTGCATGTTCATGTTCTTTTTCTGTCTTCAGCTAACACCAGTCACTTTTGCTGTGAATAATCCACTTTAAAATTTAGTGATTTCCTGTGTAAACAGGCAAGTGAACTTAAATGTCTTGAAGATATTTTTTAAAATTGAAACAGATTACCTCTGCCTTTTTTCCTGCATTTATTTGGTGCTCATGCAAACATGTGGCTGCTAATTTAGGAAAATGGCAGCAATGGTCTAAGCCAGTTTTACGATGCATGGTGACCTGGGTGCTCTTAACATGTCTCTGAACTAAGGTGTAATTCTTAGCATTGCTGCTGGTCTTCCTTCGCCCACTCTTAAACAGCATTCACGTTATGTTAGTATGTTGTTATACCAATAATTGTAAGGAGGTCTAGTAAACAAAGAGGGTTTTAGTATAAATAATCCTGTACTTTTTGCCTGATAACTGTTTAATGTTTGAAAACTTTGCAGCCTAGTTCACAGTGAAAATTGCTGAAATTACTGTGCATTGCTGAAGACCAAATACAAGTGCACCCCAAAGTCCTCCATTGCCTTTTGCTTTGTTGCAGAGCCATCCTGGAGCCCCTCGGTGCACCCCAGAGCCCCCTGGGAGCCCCTCGGTGCACCCCAGAGCCCCCCGGGAGCCCCTCAGTGCACCCCAGAGCCCCCTGGGAGCCCCTCGGTGCACCCCAGAGCCCTCTGGGATCCCCTCAGTGCACCCCAGAGCCCTTTGGGAGCCCTTCAGTGCACCCCAGAGCCCCTTGGGAGCCCCTTGGTGCACCCCAGAGCCCCCCGGGAGCCCCTCAGTGCACCCCAGAGTGCACTGGGGTGCCTCTGGGAGCCCTCTGGGAGCTTCTCAGTGCACCCCAGAGCCCCCCGGGAGCCCCTAGGTGCACCCCAGAGCCCTCTGGGAGCTTCTCAGTGCACCCCAGAGCCCCCTGGAAGCCCCTCGGTGCACCCCAGAGCCCTCTGGGATCCCCTCAGTGCACCCCAGAGCCCCCCGGGAGCCCCTCGGTGCACCCAGAGCCCTGGGGTTACCGTTGCTGCAGATGAGGTGGCTCAGCGCTGCCTGTGACCCCACAGTTTCTCATTTCTGTGCCTGAGCAAGGTCACTTAGACAGTTTGTTGTAAATAACACAGTAGGATCCAGACCACCTTGGCTACCAGCTAGTACATAAATCACAGGATTATTCATTTTCTTTAGTAACGAGAGAGCAATAGAGATAACATTTTTATAAATGAGATAACTATAATCAAAAACAGAGTCAATGTGCTTTAGTTCATTTATGATCATAATGATAAAATTTGGGTTCTTAGCTAGCAATGAGTTTCTCATCACCTTTTATAAAAACATACTCCCTAAAACTCTTTATAATCAGTGTTTTTTAACTTTTTGAACAGACATAGCTACTATGCTGTACAGCAAGCAAATTAAGCACAGCCAAACACAAATCATACGAGGCACTTCAAATGAACCAGATATTTTCAGCTATTGGAATTATGGTGATATGAAGTGCGAAAAATAAACCCCGTGTGGGTTAAGATGTGAGATGGCAAATCTGGGGTCCCCTTCAAAGTGCTGCCATCTGCCCAATTTTAGAAGCTGTGAGAACACCTTAATGATGGAGGGGTGGGGGATGAACAAATGACTATACGAAGTAAATGTACTTCATTAGTGTGCTTTTCACTTCCTTAATTTTCTTCACTTAAATCAAGTTTTTACTGAGTTTCAAGTCCAAGAACTGAATCACTTTTGGCTATTATTTTTTCATTTAATGTGAATCTGCTGTTTATTCCTTAAATTGGGAGAAATCAAATACAAAATCCTATATCACTAAACTGAGGCCTTCTTATCCATGTCACTCGAGGTGACAAATAGACTATAGTGCATCTTTTATTTCCATGTACTTTGTTCTTCCTCATCTTTTCTATGCACATACTAACCTGCTGATACTAAGCCTTCCAGTCAGCTCTTTAGGAAATTGAGCTGCTGATCCACACATCTAAAGTTCAGCAAAACTGAAGGTTTTGGACAAAGTTTAGTTGTTTTTTTTCCTTTGACCTCCAGAAGTTAAAATCCTACGCCTAAATTTGAAACCGTACATGCTAAAAATAATGAAATTACATAATTGAACATTGCTGGCCCATGTCATTTTGTGAGCATAATTCACAGAGCAATATGCATCTTGTGTATTCTAGAACATGGTTAATCTTTCCTTACATTTTTTTTGAAGCCGCTCTTTATGAATGGACAGATGTTCAGGAAACCTCAAGCTTTTATTGGCTGTATTTAGAATAGATGAAATACCAACTTGTTTAAAAAGAATGCACTGTAGGTCCTATTTTATGGAAAGTTCATTTAAATACTCTTTCTTAATTGTGGGATGCGGTGCTTAGTTCCATTAACATTTCCCCAGAAATCCTTGGATACCTGAGATGGTTTATCATAACATGTTCTTTTCATTTCTCTCTACATCATCTTTGGAGAGGTGCCATATGACTTGAAACTGTTCACCAATCAGTTTCATATGATGGATTCTCTTTAATCATTTACATTCAGAGAAAGTCAAATATTCCTTAGGAAGCCAAAGTAATCTAACAGAATGTATAGTGTTTGTGCAGCTGGATATCTTATTTATTTGAAGTTCTCAGGGAAATCTCTTATGACTTTACAAAAAAGATGGAAGAGTAAACAGTAATAGTGTCCAAGTAATCTGAGCTAGAAAGTCCCTTCTTTTAGAGCAAAGTCATTAAAAAGTATATTCTCAAGGTCCAAAAATAATACAGTATATCAAATGTGGAGTAATACATAATGTTTTTTCAGTGTTCTCACCATTTTACATATATATGTGTGTGTATGTACCTATCTATATATATATAAATGAAAAATATACTTGGTTTTTAAAGATATTTAGTATTCCTGGATAGGTGAACATAATAAGAATCTTTTTTTCCTGAAGCAGTGATTCATCTGTTTGTTTTGGTGTGTGATGTCATTCGTCATCGTGTTAGCATTCCCTGCACAGGAGAATTGCATAAATGAATTAACATTCCTAAAACCTTTCTTCCAGGAAGGCTATTGAAAATGTACGTGTGCGTATAGAAAATTCACATTTCTAGGCTTTTGGGAGGTATCCCACCATGACACTAATAGTGTTTCTACTTCTTGTCAGCTCTTTATTCCAATGTTTGTTGTATATGTATGTGTCGTTTTTTGAGAGAGAGAATTTGCTGGGTCAGGTTTGTTGGCTTTGGGGTTCTTTTTGGTGTTATGGATATGAGTGTGGTAATGTTCTTTTTCTTAAAAGCAAGACTGAAGCTGCAGGATGTTGCTTGGCCAGCGTGGAACGTTGGCTGGAGTCCCACATGGCGGGAAATACATCTGCAGTTGATGGGATGGTCTTAGGCAGAGCATTTGTTTTTGCCACTGGATGTTCACTGGTATTTCGCAGTTCAGTGGCTTCCTTTGCCCATCATTCTCTGGGAGTTATTGAGAAAGCTGGAGTTCCAAATCCTCAACTTCTTTCTACTATAGTCCTAATATTTGTACTGCTCCTGTGTCTTCTTTATAGGTAAAGGTTTCTAAAGAAAGGGAAGAAAGAGAGAATGTATGTTCCGGAAAAATTAGTGAAACAAAAAAGTTTCCCTTAATTTTATCTGGATTTTACTGGCACTATCAGTGTGAGATGATGGGCCCTTCTGCCTCTCCTCTTCATGACCTACTGTCTTAGTCCTTGGGCCCGTGGTTTCTCACCTTTCTCAAAAATGAAGCACGAATGTATGATTGTATGTTGAATACCTTGAAGATAATGTCTTGAAAAGCTGTTTTGATTGTGTATTTGGCTCAAGAATTGTATTTAAGAATAGATGGGGAATATTTAGCAAAAAAGAACTTGCTTGAATCCATTGGCCAGTTGAAATATTAAAATGCTCCCAGGTTATGTTGTGTGTTATATGGCGTGAGTTTGTATGATTTACTTCTGATAAAGTGGCAGAATGTGCTCGCTCTCTTTAGGGAGGAAAGTGAACATAATATAAAATCTATATTGCTTAGTTTGGTGTAGAAATGCACAGCAAATAATGCAGTACTTATTAGTTTTGCAATAATCCGTACGAGGATTTGTAATCAGAGAATTTCGGAATTTACTTAGATGTTAAAGTTGCCTTTGAGCCTTACGATACTTGACTCATTTGGATTTCCCAGTCTCTTTATTTTCCTGTTTCTAGGAAGTTTTAGCATCAATCCATTTTTAGCAACAAGGGTGACAGTAAATATAAACATCATAGTCAAATTCCATCCATTATCTTAGTGACAACATGTTTTTGCAGTTATTAAATATCACTATGGATATAGCAGAGTCTTCTGTGCACGCCAAAAAAATCTTTAGAAGGTATTTGAAGAATTTTATTGATTGCAAAAGCATCTCATTGAAGTGAGATGAAGATAGCAGTGTTGGATGATGCATCTTATCTCAAAAATGACTTTATTTATATATAGAGAGAGAATTGTTTGTCTTGAAAAACAAGATCTTCTTGTACCAAATATGCAGGATTGACTTCCTAGTGCTGTGGATTTCTGTCTTTTACAGCAATTCTGCCTTAGGAGTTGATATTGCCAAAAATGGAGCTCGCATTCATGTGCTTCTTCTGTGGATGGTACTTTCAACTTCAACGCATTTAAGATGGATATCACTATTAATTCAGAAGAATGTTAAGCAGGCGTAGGAGTTGAAACTTGCTGCGAGCTTATTTTTTAATCTTTGATCCCACCATTGCTGGTTTCTTCCGTTTCTCATAGATGACTGTGCGTATACAAATGGCTGATGAGATGCCTAACTGGTTATGGAAGTATTTACTCAAGTGTTAAGTGCCAAACTTTATGTAAAAGGAACAGATTTGAAAATCCTGATGCCGAACTGGCACATCGTTACTGATTTCTATTTGAATAAATACACCATTATGCAAAACACCTTTGGACAACATTTCAAGTTTACAAGCTGGAGCACAAGAAAATACTAGGATTAAAGTTTTCACTTAAATTCAACACTCTTGAATGTAGGTATTTCTCATAGGGTTACCTTGCCTGTCACTGTAATCTATTAATGAATGTAATTAGGGTTTTTTCATTTTGCTAGAAAATTGGAAACACTATTTCTTTCCACTGAACGGCATTACTATTAAAATGTTGTCCTGAAACGTCAAACTTACATTATGATGAATACTGCCAGTACAAGAAAACTAATTTAGCACTTCAAGTAAAGCAACTGTCTTGGCAATTTTTTATGATAATGACTTTGGAACAGTGTCATTTAGAATCTGATTGTCTGCTCATGTCGAGTAGTTCATCCCATCCCAAATAGTGCTGTTGATCTAATGGTGTTAATTACAGAGCGGAGGCAGAATCTGCAAAGGGACACTGGGTGTCCTGGCACTCGCTGCCCCAGCACTGAAGAGATATCATCAGTAAACTGGAAATAAAGTACCTAGTTCTGCCAAGAAATAAGGTATTATCCTGAGCTGAATGGTCTTAGAGCCACACTCCTTCCATTTGCTGAAACAGTGTGTATAAAGTGAGCTTCTTTCTCAGCTTTTGCACTAAAAGCAGTGACTTTGTGAGAAAAAAAATATGGGTTAAGTTCTTCCATTCCTTTGATGAGAAATATGTGTGAATTTACAGCTTTTAAAGGAATTACAGAAGAAAGTATCAACAGAGCTGGCAGTTCTGCTTGTAATGTAATACTTCTTGTCTGCATTTGGCTTTATGTTTCTGAAGGAAATGTTTTCTTATGAAGTGTCTTTTTATCAAAACAATATCTGACCTTATTTTTAGTGGCAGTTTATCATTATTGTGTTACATGTATACTTATTCAGTAGACGGGAACGTGGCACTTTAAATGGGCTTCAGCTAAGGCAAATTGTGTTCTTGAGAGCGCAATCCAGACCACCGCTTGTCTTGGGAAATCAAACACTGCGAGGCTGAGCTCACAGCTCAATGCTTTTCCTGCTGGTTGGAAGGGACAGAAGAAAACTTTGTCACTGACCGTAGCAAAGATTCCTGTAAATACAATCTAATTGCTTATCTATTGCCCTAAAATAATGTTTAGAATTGGTAATGAAATGTGACTGGGCTAAATTATGTGGTCATTCCTGTTTACTATCATCATCAGAAAAAGACTTTAGCTCTCCTGCTTCTTTTTGTGGTTCCCTTCTGCTGGCAGATACGTCCAGTAATTAATTATATTGTAGAAGCTGGAAACAAAGAGTTGTCCAGAGCTGAAATAGAAACTTAGGGACCTGGAATGAAGTCAGCCTATTTGCTTTGAACACTATGTTTACTGAGATATTTGCAGTCTCTCATCCCTCTCTGTTCTGGGAGATTTATATGAATTCTTCCCAAGCATGTATTTTAAACCAATTTGAATGACTTCCTACCTGCGTAAGTGCCAGCACTGAATGTCAGGAGTAAACAAATGAAAGCTCGTTTCCTATTCTTCATTTGTTGTCAGACACTGTTGGTTTGTCATTTCCACAAGGTTATTTGTTATGGTAAACGCTGCCAGGGTTACAATGACGCTTTTTCAAACTTCTCTGAATTGATCTGTTGAGGTGAGGTAAATGAATTAGCAATTTTCTTTGTTATCCACTAAGATGAATTTATTTTTGAAACTTTCTAATGGCCTGGGTATTCTTTATGTTGTAAAATGAGACTTGCTTGCTAACTGTTGTATCAGAAGATGGAGGTGATATGGTCTTTCCATATAGACGGTCTGTACAGCTACTGCAGAATATTGGTATGTGGACTTGCTCAAAGTGGAGGCCTCTTGAACTCATTTGAACTCTTTGCTGATTCTCATGCTTTTGACCATGTTCTGTTACCCTGTGTTAAACCACGATGCCTTCTGGTTGCTGTCCAAGACCGTTATTTTGCTGTATATTAACTGATACCAACTAAAAATGGCAAAGTCAGCACTATCAATAGGGTGCTCACTTCCCACTTTACCAGGTAATGGTTGGCTAAAGGCTGTTTTATCTACTACATTATATTCATTCAAGTCCAAATAAAAAAATTGCCTAGTCCTTTTCTTGTTGTCCTCCAGAATTAGGTATTTTAAAACCTTTATGCAAAGCTATAGATAATTTTCTTGGCCATGACTTGCCCAAAGACAACACATGATGTAGATGAAAAAAGTATGTGCTGCAGGTAGCGTTAATGCTTTGCCAATCTAGAAAGTAGTGGCTACAGATCATCCATACATAGGCGAACGTTTGCCATTCAAAATCCTACAGATGGTACTGAATGAACTTAGGTGAATTTTCCCCGATTGCCAGCATTTGTATTTCCTCTGTGCCTTCTCAGACCTCGGTCTCGGAGCAGAGCTGTGTTCTCCCATCGGGAAGGGTCTCAGTTGGGTTCATTCATCATTGCGGTTTGTAGCGCAGCCTCCAACACACACATGGCTGGGAAAAACATTTGGGTGTGGAAACTTCTTCCTCGAAGCTCTTTGAAGGGGCCATTACACTGACCTGGTGTCATTTCCTGCACAGTACGGACCTTGACTTCCACATCAAGCCCTGCCTGAGCTAAACAAAACCTGCCAGAGAGGCAAAGAACTTCAACTTAAAATTTCAAGAGGAATGTTTTACTGCAGCCATTCTAAATATTTGTAACCATGTATTTTGGCCAAGAAAATAAAAATATATATTGAGGAGTAAATCACAGCGTCTTCTACAAAAAGAGCCCATTCTCAAGTTGGTCCCTTGGTAGTTTTTTCAGATGACTGTTCATGGTCAGAATCCATATTCTCAGGGAACATGTTCATAAATGCCCACACAGAAGGAAAAATATTCTGCACGTGTTCACTGTGCAAAGAGTGAAAACGTTCACAGTTCTGTTTAGATAAAAGAATACTTTTATCTGAGATAACCAAATGTAGTGGCGTTAAGTGAAAAATTTGCTGTTTCTTCTTAATTTTAAGAGGACGATCTTTTTTTACTAAACAATTCACACTGTTGAGAGTTTCTTTTTCAACAGAAAAAGTATATTTTGGGTAATTTCAAATAAAAATGTTTTGCTTTTTCCTTCCTGTCTTTTTTTTTTCTTCATCATGTAGAAAACTAGAGGAATGATTCTCAAGTGACGACAAAGTCCTTGAGTTTCAGGCTAAGTATAGGAATTTTCAGGCTAGGTATAGGAATCCTCAGTCTCATAGGTGACTGCTTCAGAAATTTGCATGTGGTCATAATGGATTGCTGGAAGCGGTTTTCCACTTTTCATTGCAGTGAGTCTTAATGGATGCCAATTAAATATATTTACATATGTACTTACACTTCCTGCCGTAACATGTGGAGACTATAACATGACTTACACTGACAGATATTCACTGTTGTTTAATTCTTCCTTTTATCCACATACTTCTGAATCATGAATGATATCAGTCCTTAAATCTGTGTTTGTTTTAGAGAAGGTTCTTTCCTTTTTTCCTCTTGGCACACTGTATATGCACCAGCAAGTGCTGGCAGTTTCAGCTGCATTTAAGGAAATATTGTTGTAAGGCTTTTATGTGCTGTACTTCAATCAGCTAGTGCCAGCAGTATCCCAATAGAAAGACCCTCAACAGACCATTTTCAGCATTTTGCTGCAATTAAACTCCTCTGGTTTTAGCCCTCAGGCAATTTAGTACCTTTTTACATATGCACATTATGAACTTTTGACCAGGGCCTGGTAGTCATATATTAGATAGCAGCTTTTGAAAGCAGACTTAACAAGTTCCTCAGAGTATTACAGTCGGAGTCAGTTGTGGAAAAGGTAATTTAACCAACTTGCAGTGAGGCCATTCAGAATCTTACTGATGATCCTAAATATGTCTTTTTTTCCTTGTTTCCTCTGGAAGCTGGTAGCAAGAGCTCTCAAAGCATGTGATTGATCTTTTATTCAGTAGCTAACGAGGGCTGTGATTCTATTAGTGCTCTACAAGGCAAGGGAACAGTGATTTAATGAAGTGTCTAGTGAGCTGGTCATAGATTTATCCTGTTGTCTCTAATTTGCAGCGCCGTTGCGAGCGTGAAAGAAACTGCACTCACGCTGCCATTAGGCAGGTATTTCCTTAGTAAATTGTTGTAAGGTCAGGTGTAGTTATCTTGGCAAAGGCAGTGCCTCACCTCCTCAGCATCCCCATTTGACAGCCGCTGCGCCCAGCACTCGCTGGAGCGGAAACGCCAAGATCAGAGGTCCGTCTCCAAGTCCCCCTCAGCTGATGCAGGAGCAGATGAACTGCCAAGTACGACTAATAGAGTCATAATTGGCGATTAGAACTGGAAAGGTGCAATAACATCTTAATACAAACTGGCGTATTTTATAGTTAGTGTCAGTTGTTGTAAAGTTACATGGTAGCCTCGACTAGTTACGCTGCTTCTTTTCGTTTTCGGGAGATGAGGCGATGCATCCTAGTGGTTGCAGCAGAATAAAGGTATAAGAACATCAAAACCTGAGTTGCTTTAAAGTGACATTAATGTCTTCAGTACATTTACTTAGGCATGTAACCTGTCAGTCTTACTCAGAAATGATGTGGTAAAATTTGCCGTGGAACTATAGGTAAAATAAGCTCTTAAGCAGGCTTTGTTTTTCACTTAATTAGCACTAAATAGTGGATTTTATTTCTTCTACTGAATATTGGTCTGTTTCTTTGCTAACATGAGGGGCTATTTTGATTATGCCTATGGTGTCGCAAATCTGTTTTGCACTCTTAGGGTTTTCACAAGCCTCTGAGTCCCAGTTAACTTTTCCCTGAAAACGGTTGCTTTTGGCTATCTTTACATGAATTGCTTTATAATTTTAAAAGGAAGTTTGGTACGATTTCCAAGAAGTTTAGTGTTACCTATTTCAATGAAGAAGCTATATTGAAAAATAAGGAAGCAGAACTCATATGAGTGCTTCTCTCCTAGATGAACATAGAAGAGTAAATAAACGAATCATCTGGAGATTACTGTGGCATTTCCTAGTGGCAGCTGGAGAATTCCCATGTGAAACGTGGTTAGGGCTGATGATTGGAGGGGAGGCAATCACGGGCGAGATTGTGGGAGCATTAGTCCAAATTTGGTAACTTGTATCCTCACCAAACAGTCGGCATGTGCTCAGATGGATGATTTTTGTATTTTGCAAAATAAAACTATTTTCAATTGGATGAGCCCTTGAACCCCTGTGAACTTGACACCCTGAAGATACCATCTGGGACCTCTGTTAAATACACAGATGCAATTAGTCTGGAAAAAGAGATACTGGGCTTTTAAATGAACAGCAGGAGGATTTAAAACAGGAAGGCAAACTTTCTAATTTTCTAATATTGACACTTGTGTCCCTCGCAATCTTATTATAGTATTATTCTCTGCTGATCTACCATTTCATCAAAAAGTCTACAATGGAACTAAAAATCTAAGCCTTTTAGCCCATAGATCATTGCACTTGGTAAATGGCTTATTGTAGATTAGATAATGTGGTTCGTAGCACATCCAAATCAATAAAAGGCTAGTCTGAACGTACTAAAGTGCTCTCAGTCTGATTCTTTTTATTAAGTATATCTGCCATGAGCAAAGTGAAAATTTTAGTCTTTTGCTTAACTTGATGTGAGAAAAAGACATTGCTTAAATTTCTACATGGTTATTTTCTTTCTTAGGGAAGATCTGTCCCATAGAATTTACTTTTATTTCAATCAACATGAAATATATTGTACGAAGAATGGAAAAATTCTTATACCGGCAAAAGTCAGAGCCCAGTGGTTTGGTGTTGCCATTCATATCCCACTCTAGAAATTAATAAGATCTCACGTTTGTCAGATATTCAGTGGTCTATGTGAAATAAACACTTCTAGACGTGCTCTCTTACAGATACCATCAGCAAAAGCTGGCAAGTTCAGCAACAAATGGAGGTGGAGAATGCTTCCATGTAGGAGGATTGTGAAAGACATATTTTGAAGAAGGAATGGGTGATGAGATATCAAAAAAGCAGTGGCATTTTGGTCTAGGTCAGTAAGGGCCCAGAATTCACTATTAATCCTATAAACGCTATGTGTTTAAGTTAAAGGCTGATCTGTGAAACAGGATGAACCAAGACAATACCAGCAGGTATCTGTTGCTGGGTTTCTGGGTTTCATAGTGGAGGAAGGGCAGGGTTGTTCCTCCGGCAGATACGGTTCCATCTGTCCCTCACATCTGGAAGGGTCTCTGCAAGCCTGAGGCAAGAACAACATTGCAGAAAGAGGAGTAAGTGGAGAAAAGGCTCTTTGGCGTGTTCCTGGGTCTGCTCAGCCCATTGCTCTCTGTCCTGTCCATCTTACGTGGCCACTCATGTTGAAATTCTCCGACACGTGTAAAGAGGGAGTTGGCAGGTTGCTACACTAATCTAGGTCTGAAAGGGAGGATACGGCTCTCCCTTCTGGCTCACCCTGTGGACAATCCCACGTTCCTGAAGGTTTGTGAATACCAGAAGGATATGGTTAATTATACAGAGGAGATTCTGCTGGCTGATACGTGCATCAAGGGTGAACAAGTATGGGGAGAGCTTTTACCCCTTCTGGCTGGGGTTATACTGGATACCTGCTGGCGGCACAATGGGAACTCACGGCTGCCTCTGCCTTTAGACTTTCCACACACTTTCATTCATGGCAATGTTTGTGTTTTCCCGTTTACCTCTGCGGCACGTGCTGCTAAGGAAGGGTTAAACACAAGCAAAGGACTGTTAATGCCAGACTGCTAAGCCTGGTCAAGATCTTGACGCAATTCACAGCTTTGTTAAAAAGGCTTTTTAAAAGCTACGTTAAAAAATCTAGTGAATAACTTGGAATTTCTTGCAAACAATAAAGTCAGATTAACTGTAATTGGCTGTAGAGAGATGCTCTTCACTTACCCTTCTTTGACCATGTTATTGACCAGTATGTGTTCGCCCATTTTGTTAATAATTTATCCTTTGAAAAATCTATGTGCATTATAGTCTTTGATCTTCTTGCAAATTTCAAAGCCGAAGGTGCTACTTTCTTTTTCTCTTCACATTTTTTATTTTTTAAAAGAAATTTTAAAAGACAGTAGAATGAAAAATAATTTTAAAGCTTTATTCTGTTTATTTTGGTGGGAGAACTTTCGGCTGACACCCATCCTTGGTAATGAGAAGTGTACATTAATACAGTAAGATATATATGAATAAAACAATCAAGGAAAGCATACTGTACTTTGCAGATGAAAAATATTTGAAAACAAGACTTAATGCATCTAGTAGATTAAAACAGAAATTAAAGACTTTAGAGTAAGAAGAGATCAAAGGCTGTCTTTTCATTGTTCTTTTTATTGTTTATTGACTTCAAAAAGACTTTTTAGTTTAAGCTGACTTTAATGTCTCTTGAATGCTCTTTTGTAAAGTGACTTTGAAAACTCACGGGTAATGTCTTCATTAAGTGGGGAAAAATCTTGGTAAAAATATAACTCTAACTTTGCTTTCATTATAATAGAAAGAGATAACACTTTGCTTAATTAAGGTCTGTTTTCCCTCTGTTCTGAATTTTACGGCCATTTTTTTTTCATTGAAATTAGTGCTGATAAAAGCTCAAAGTAGACATTGCTAAACTGAGGCTCTTAGTTTTCCAGAGAAGCACAGGAACGAGGGTTCTCTGTCTGTATTTGTTAATCGGTTAATCAGGATGTTGGCTTGTGTATGCTGCTATTTTAGGAAACAAAACAAAAATAAGACTTCCAAAGCATATTCAAGCTATATTAATTCTAAAATAAAACATACACTGTTTGCATTGTTGGGAGTGTTAATGTAGAGACTTGCTTCTCTTTCTGTTCCCAAATGTCTGTGCTTTTCTCACCAGTCCCTCATGACTTGACGTCTTTGGGTTATGTTAATACCTAGATTAATAATGACAATAAAGATAATAAATGTATGGAGGTAAATGGATAAATTAGGAAAGGTATGCTGAATAATTAAGACGAGGTCCTTGGCACAGATTTCTCTGGGGAGCAATGTGCGTTTTCCCCAGTATTTGGAGGTTTAAAAATGCACCTGAGGAGCAGGACAGCCTTGACCTTCTCCCTCCCAACAGCCCGTCTTTCACGCGTGGTTCTATGAGACTCAGTTCTGTTCCTTTTAAATGGAAAGGGAGTTTGCCTTGGTTTCATGAAGGGCTTTCCATCTATTCTCTGAAACTGGATGTGCGGCAGGCTGAATGACGCCAGACGGTAGAAACACGTTCTGTAATACAGATGAGCTAACCACCGCCTTTTGGTTTGTTTCTTGACAGCACTGTTTGAGGCAACATCCTCATTTTTGGTTGGCTCCTCACTTGTCTGTAATTAGGGTATAATATAATCCTAGGTTAGCAATATCTGACATGGGTTTATAGTAGACATCAATTGTTTGTTACTCTGGGGCTTGTAGATCATAGGTGGGGTGGTAGTTTTATGAGATGCGCCCTTCCCATTCCGTGCATTCCTGCCAGGGCAACATGTGCAAATGTCCCGCAATCCGCTCGGCTCTTGCTGAGGATCAAAAGATCCTGACTTGCAGCCTGCAGATGTTGTTTGCAAGATCTTTTTATGTATCTAAAAATCTCAACAGCTCCTTTTCATGTGATAGCTGAGTTTCCAGAATATTTCTTCATGAGAAATGTGTATTGCATGTTTTCTGTAAGTGCCTAACTTTGCTTCAGCTTTAAAGAGATTGTTTGTCTTCGAAAGGAAAACCAACACTGCACTTGTTTCCCCTTGCTTTCCTTCTTGGCTGGGGACAGAACAGCAGAAACCATTCTAGGCTAGATTTATTGTTACTGTCTTCCAACTGTGATACACATACTAGGAATCTTATGTCCAGTGCAAAAACGAGACGCTGAAAAGGATGTCATCTTTAATTTTGGATGAATCAAAAGGCCACCCTTTGTTTTAATTTTGAACGTTACTTATTTATGGGTTGGTTTGTAGTCTTCATTTACTTCATCTTAGTGTGGGCTACTACATTTTAGTTTTGACAATTCAGTACCTAAAATTTCCATTTTGTAGACTGTCTTACTAGTTTTCATATTCATAGACGCCAAAGAAATTTTACAGTATAAATATTTTTAATGGCACAAATGGTTAACTATTTTTACAAGTGTAATCTTTGTGGGTGGTTTAGAGGCTCAATTACACACTGAAATGGAGGAAATAAATGTCCTCGGGGATTTGCATTTGGATCATATGGCACCGTGGGTCTCAACTCATTGTTAATAATTCTTACATCTGTGTGGCGTACAACAGCAAATGAGGCCGTGCAGCCTTTGAACATGTAATACAGCATTGCTTCTGGTGCTCTCTGCAGAAACACTTCAATTCTTTTATAGAAAATGGGAAAAAAACAAGCCAGTACAAGGAATGTAACCAATTAGCCGGTAAAACTGATATAATGTGTAATCCTACTTATGAGACTGAGTAGTGAATGTGAAGACTATCGAAACGTTCGTGTTTATTAAGGCTGGTGCTGTTTGGGTTGCATCGCACATTAGCACTGTGGGCACGTAAGGGGCGAGGATTCCTCAGAACAAGAGAGAGGCCAAAAGTACAAGGAGAGAGAATGGATCAGTGAAGGAAAATTATGGAAGAACGAACGTGGCCAAATTCCACGCTTTTCATTGTAATTATTTTTACCTTTATGCTGTATTAGCAAATAACACGTGGTGGTTGCACGATGTGAGAAATGTGGTTTCTCTTTATTTCGTAGATTTGAATCTACTTGCACTAGAGAACAATGGGCACTGAGGATGCAGAGAGCTTAATCCCTTGAAATCAGATAATGTTTAGTGTCTGTGAGCAAAAGGTGCCAAACTTTGTTCCCTTTTCAGTGCTGCAGCCGTCGACAGGTACGAGAGCAGAGCTTGGCTCAAGGGTTTGTTTGCATATTTGAATGCTTCAATTATATCGTTAACCATGCCAAACCTGATTTCCTGCCTCGTACCTACAGAAAGGCCACTACAGTAGTAATGTAAAAAGAGAATTTAAGGGAGGATGCAAAACATCTTCATAAGAAGGTGAGATCAGCAATATTAGAACATTTCAAGAAGAATTATGTAATGGTTATGCGTGTTAGATAATAAATACCTCATAGCAATGATTCCCAGGCTTCTTTTTGGATACGGTACCTCTGATTATTCTATGATTTGTTTTCCAGCAGCCACATGATCCCATTTAGGAAACCAGTGCAATAGATAAAACATTATATTTAACAAATTCAGCGTTTGTCTGAGAACTATTTTAAAAAGAGATATTACAGTCTATATTCCCTTCTCCAAAACCACTTGAGCTGTCTTGTTATGAGATCTAACTCCTTGTTACCTACTGTGTGTAGCAACAGGGGACCTGAGGGGATCTCTTAAGGGGAGAAGGGTCAGCAGGTCACAGCGAGTTCAGGAGATGGAGCTTTGGTTTGGGTTTGAAGAAAGACCCAGGACATGCTGATCCAGTCCTGTTCGCAGCTGGGCTGTATCCATGGAAGCTGGCAGTGCTGGCCTGTTGGTATTTTTTAGACAAACTCTTTCCTAAAATGAAGAGTGCCGTCATCAAGGGAACACTGAAGACACGTCTGTTAGAAGAACAACTTTATGTATTTTTGCCTGGTTTGGACACCTTGCAGCACTTCCAGACACTCCTTTTTACTCAGTTGATTCCCCTTTTCTGCAGCATTCTCTTCCAAATGACATAGTTGTTATATGCAAATAAAGCACTGTTAGAAGTCACCTACCTTCTCCCTAATTTACAGCCAAACAATTTGCATCATCTCAGACTTTTCCTTACATTCACTACTTAGAGTAAATGTGCTTTCCATTTAATTTTTGGAGTTCCAACAATGTTTGTGCAGCTCTTTCTTGAAGATAGAAGTTGGTGTCATGTAAGAGAGGATTTGCAGGGCTACAACATCCTTCTTTAGGAAGGAGTCGGTATCCAGCCGCTGTGCTGCAAAGGTTCTGCTCCTCGCACTGCAGTCTCACAATTTTATGGTTTAACTACTATAAATCCTAAGTCAGAGTGCTAAACTTTTCCCTAGTCATGAGTGCCATGCATGACAGTGCACATAGCTGCTTTACAACCTGTTCTCCCTGGGGATATGCATTTTAATGCTGTGTACATTTCCATCACAGTTGTATTAATTACATTTAATGTAGTTTTGAGCTAAGGTAGCACAGCTTTATTTCGGAGAACAGAGAATGAGTGTGTTGTAATGAGGCTTGAGTACAATTGATCTATGACTTGGATAGAAGGGATTCTTAAGGGAGTTCGCTGATTTATTTGGAAGACGGATGTCTGTGGCCATTAGGAAACACCAGTTTTTATTACCTATCAATCTCATGGAAAACCCATGGCAGCAAAATCTGCTGTAACAGTTATCTAATCTATTAAATTAGAGATTAATGAAATGAAGACACTACAGCGGAGGAAAATACACATTTCTAAGAGCAGACAGCATCAGAAGAACAATACAGACTATTCAGAAGCAGTCTGAAGACAACAAAAGGACAAATCAGTACACACAATTGTTGTCTGAATCTGTTTTTTGCTTTCAATATTCTTGTGGGTTTTAAATTGCAAAAACCTATGTGGATATATGGGTTAGTAAATTACTAGAGCAATGGAGCATACAAGTCTAATTCCAAGATAGAAAACAAAATAGAGCACACCATTTAAAGTATCACATGCTCATTTTTAGAATAGTCTTACAATTTAATACCATTGAGTTTAATTTTCCTTAATTACATCTTTCAGATTTGTAGAATTCAGAAGTGGCTGCTTATTCAAGTACATTAATAAGACCAAAAGTTAGAAGAAAAATGTTATACATTCCATGTAGCTGTTTGGAAACAGCTGATCATTACACAGGGAAAAAAACAGTGTCTTAAATGTTTTGGAAGGAAAAAGGGTAGGGAACAATATGTCTTGTATCAGTTCATTTCTAAGCATCTAATTTTCAGTGTGTTCTATGTGCTCATTTTTCTTTGCAGCTACTATATGCAGTGGGATACAAAACAGAAGGAATTTTCAAAAAAACAAGTTGTATTTATCTATACATCAAAAGGAAAATACTATTGAGGTGACTGCGTGTGTCAGTACATCACTTTATTTCCACACCACCTGCTGCAATTAAAAATGAAATCACCAAGCAGCAAGTACAGTAACTTCATCAACCAGCTGATATTGTAATTAATGACTATAGAGTCCCTATTATTGTGTACTTCCAAGGCATCAAGTGGAAAGCTGTCGTAGTGCTTTAAATAATGAAAAAGTTTCAGGCCTTGATAAATGGCTCAGTTGGATGCAGTTTAGAAAGTTGAGAGCATATGCTTCTGTCATTAGAAAGTAAAGACCCTCGTTACCCTCGCTATAACTCCTCAGATTCATCTGAAACTCTTTGATCCCTTCATGTACTTACACTGTGTTTAAAATGCAAAAGTGTAGGAAAATATGGTCCGCATGAGAAATTCAGTTAGTAGGAAGAAAGATTAAAATAAAGCTACTGTTCATTAACATCTTTGTTTCAAACCTATCGAGAAAGATAGCGTTAGTCTCTATCCACATTTCTTTTGAAATGGGAGTATGCAAACATTTTTCTTTGATTCCTTTGAGATTTTTCTTTTAAGAAACAATTGAAATTCAATAAAGAAATGTGCTTCAGAGAATGCTTATGAGGATATGTAACTGACTTAACAGACAGATGACAGCAAGGGTGTTTGTTCTTGTGGTCTGCACTTCAGCTCCATAGTGTTGTGCCATGGTGGATGCAAAATGGGTGTAAAGGGTAAAGGTCTGAAGCCATTATTTTGGGTATTATTGGTGTGACAGGTTTAAACAAAAGTTTTAACGTTAGTAAATGTTGGTAAATTGGTAAATTCACTTTCTGAGCAGTATAGTTTTGTTGTTAAATACCATCATTTAACTGAAAACTATTAGTTACTTTTCAGCTACTGTTTATTTTAGTTCTTACTCTGAAACTTTTGTATAATGGGTTTGTCTCTGAGGATATTTCATTGCTGAAATGCTTTGGTTGGCAGAGCATATTACAGATAGAGAAAATTATCTGCTCCCTGACTCTGGTGGTTGTCATTTTGCTTTGTTTCACATGTAGAAGCTATATGCCAGAACCGTTTTCCAAATCTTTTATAGTGGAATTACGTTCCTTCTAAAGTATAGAATTAAGATAATGAATCATACACGTGAACACATATATGATTGTATAACCAACAACAGAAATAAAGATTTCTTCCTCCCTATCATATGAACATATGAGATAATACATTGAGTGATGTTTTTCCCTCTGCATTTCATTCTTGAGAATCTTTTATTTAGAATCTGCATTTTATGAGCATCCAAAACCAATAGAGCACTGTGCCTGGGCATTACGTGCATTTAGCAGAATAATACGCTAGTCCAAGAATTTCTCAGTGGCTAAAATGTATGTTCAGCACCTGGTGCTAAATTAAGGAGTGGAATGGAAAGGCCTATGAATGGGGGAAACAAATGTGAAAGTTCCAGCTGTGTAAGGAAGGAGCCCTGAGTTGTTCTCTGTTGTTTGGAGACTCCAATAACAGCAACAGCATCCTGTGCTCTGGGTGAATCCCTTGGATTCTTCATATTTGACAGCTCGCACTGCCTTGTTTTTTTGTCGAGGAAAAGGGACAGTTGAGTGACCACTTTATAATGTTCCCTGCAGGATATTTACAAGCTCTGTGCAATTGGTTAGACTGATGCAGATTAAGTGCTGATGCAATGGGTGCATCTCCGTTCATTTCGAAGGTGTACTTGCTTGCATGAGATGCGAATTTGTGATAAGTGCTGAATATTAACTAGGATATTTGGACTCTAATATAATGATCTTCTATCACCATAGCATCTCGGCAAATTAGATTAAACCTGAAGGACACAGAACCTGATCCATCTTTAAATTCATGGTGTGTGAAAGTTGCACTTCAGACAAGTGTTGGGCTAATTGCTTCCTTAGCTGGTGACTTGAGGAAGTTATAAACAGCAATATTTATCTCAGTGTGCTAAGTGGCGAGTAGGCTGAGAAGAAAGAGAGCAAAGACATTCATAGATGTGGATTTTTGCATATATTCAAGTATTGTCAGTATATTCAAAGTATTGTCAGATTGTGCTATTAGATGTCTAGGGTTTTGACATATTTCAGGACTTTTATGCCCTTGCTAGTCATTAAATTAATTATTTATCCTTTGTACACAGTCTTCAATTACTGTGTGGTTAGCCTGGGCACTTAAAAGTATAAGAACACTTGAAAGCAAAATCCAGGCATAGATATTCCATAGCATGTCTTACAATCTAAATATTGCTCTTAGTTTAATCGAAGCAGCAAGAGTAGTCACAGCACTTGATGGACTATTTTTCAAATTGATTTCAAAAATGTATTTAAGGGGATGATCTTCTACTCTAGATTACCTATTGATTTTTAATATGAAAAGCTCATTATATAAGCAGTAACTGCATATAAAAACCTAGCAAACCTTTGCATAAATCCTTTAATTGAATTTCCAGAGCCTGTGGTTCTACTTTTTTTTTAATTAAATCTATTTCTTTTTTTAAGTGTTACTGTGTAATTTGCATGCTGTGAAGTGGCCCCGTCCCAGATAAAGTGCCATTGATCCTTATTAAACCTCACCTCTGGGCTTGCTCAAAACTAACTGCAAAAATTAAAGTGTTCATGCTGCAATGCACTTATTGCTGGTGCGATAGGATTATAGGAAAAAAGAATAACATTAATTTCCAAGAGAGAATTTATAATGCAAGATTTTATTTTTTTCCAATTTGACAATTAATAGCAAAATCATATCCTAAAAATAAATTGTATTTCAGTCTGCATACTGCAGTAGTAATTAGGAAAGATGATGTATGCCTGATATAAACCCATGGTGTTGTATATGGACACTCCTTTGGTATATTAATTTTTAAAATGTTCAAAATGATTATGGATTCAGCCCAACAGCTTAAATAGAGATTTGAGGGAAAAAAATCTGGTACCTATGCCGTACCTTCTATTAATAGCAGTTTCCAGTTTATTTCTTGAGTGAAAAATGTGAAAAACGATAGTCTGCAAATATTCCTGATAACAATTTTTATACCAGAATTATCATGAGAAAGAAAAGTATATAAGTTGCAATGCTATTTTCTGTTTTTCAAAAAATACCTGACATTTTTTATTTGAAAAGCAATAAAATCTCCTACAGAAATATTCATAATCAATAAGAATACAAAGTATGGAATATATTAACAGAGTTATAAAAATGTTTGCAATATGGCTCAAAATGAAAAACACGGCAATTTATGTAGGGTTTAAAGGGCAATCAATTTGGAGGTTGCATATGAGGATATAAATGATAAACACAAGTAGTAGCATTTTTAGTAAAGGCTGTTGCAAAAAAATACTGTATTTATGGTCTATTCCATTTTTTTTTATAGATCATTAGTGCAGAAAGCAAACACAGGGTATCCATCTCCTTAAACGCTTTAAAATTCCATTAAATGGTATTTTTAAATTGAAATTTTGAGCTCATTTTAAGTGCTTCTGTCTACAAACACGTCCTGTACTGATAGTGAATGCAAACTGGGTTTCCAGCAGAAGCCAATACCTTAGAAGTTACATTCAGAACTGGTCCAGATTCGTAGGGGAAGTCGGGGGTTCCTTCCCACAGCAAAGAGAACTAAATCTCTTATGTTTAAAAAAGTGCTGAATTGCATCATCTATTGCCCGTGGTACATATTGTATTGGCATTGTCCATTGTAGTGCAACCTCATTCCACACTGAAAGTATTTGTCTCAGAGTGCCTCGTCTACAGAGTAATTAGAGCAACTTGGTTTTTGCATTTTGTGTAGTTAGTGCGGAACCCATTTAAATACGGCTTTCTCAGTGGTCTGAACCGAACCGAACTGGGTTTAACCGCAGTGCTCCTGAAGGAACTTGAGTTCTCTAGTGTTATTCCCTGGGGGAAAAAGAGAAGGCAGCCAGAACCTGGGGAGGAGCTGGATTGGTGCTCTTGCCGCAGTATGGAAGTGCTCAGGAAAGCTGTGCTGACCTGGAGGTTATGAACAGATGAGCATGAAGCTCATTGATATCAATGAGTTTACCCATCAGTGAACGCTATTGGGCTGGATAGGGGTAGCTGGGACGATCCATTTGGCAGCAAGGAGTGCGACTGCAGCTGCAGCAGACCCGCTTATTTCCTCTGCACTAAAAGGTGGTTACTGTGTGTGTGGTTGTAGACAACAGTCTGCTTGCTTCTGCTCTGCGAAGGCAATATTGCCTTCAGTTTTGCGAGATTAATGTTTCAGTTCCCTTCATGAACATGCAAACGTGTCGCCATTGCAAAGTGTTTGCTCCAGGTTTTCATGTTAGTTTGTAAGATTAATGTGCGTGACTCGTTCGTCGTTATTTGTGTTCCTCCTCCATGTGGTCCAGCAGTTTTCTTGTGGAGTGTTTCTTTGAGCAGTTATTACGAGAACCATATTGCTCCTTGAGACCCGTGTCTGTTTTATCTTACGTACATCACAAGCTTTCTGAAATTATGCTGCAGGAAAAACGTCTTAAAATTCTTTCCTGGTTGTTTGTCAGTGGATTTGTTGCCGTTTCCTAATGGTCTTTAGTGAAGGAAGTAAGTGACACTGATCAGTGAAGGTGGACAGTAAGATTTATAATGTATTTGTGCTAGCTGATTGCCAACAGAACCGGCCTTTCCCAGCGGTGCTGTACGCGTACTTGGAAAATCAATAGGGATTAGCCTATGACCCCCTTCACATACTTATACTGTGGTCTGCATTGCTTACCAATATTTCATCTGTTTCACTTAAATGCTGTTACTTACTCAATAATGTGTGCCTGTTCTTGCAAGCTACTAATTAATTTTTAAAATGCAGCATCACTTGAAACGGAGATAAAGCACACCTTTAGCATCAGAGTGCAGGGCAGCGCCTTACCTCGTGCCTTTGCACTCGGTGCCTTTAATTAAAAACCCTACTTTGAAAGATTAAAGTTATACATCCATGTTAAAAAAAGTACTAAATCAAGCGCAGAGACCTTTCCATGGTGGTTGCCAACAAGTTACGTTGCCGGGTTTAGCGAGGTACCCACGGTACTGTGTCCAGAATTGGCCCAAATTTATATTTCAGTATGTATGTTCAGACTTAAAATACGCATATAAGGAACGAGTTTTTGGTGATGTTTAGATAAATGTCTATTATTATGTATTAAAAGAATCTCTATTGTACTAGAATTAATGATTTCTGAAATGCGTTATGAGAAAATCAGGTTTTCCTTTTGGTTTGCCCTTTCATTTTTGCCTTGGTTTGCAGGGGTTTTAGAATTCCCTTTATTTTAAAAAATTTTGCCTTAAAATACTTCCTTTAAAGTTCTTTTTTATCTCTTGTAAGTTGTGGAAGAAAAATAGCTTAGTTTATAAATTAATATATTTCATTTATATTGAGTCTAGGGCACAGGCCTGACAGTGTGTTCATGTTACACAAACAGGTTGTATTTTAAATACTAACATACTGAAAAACCAAACGGAAGCATCAAGTATTGTTTTTTCTTTGACTAGCTTTATTTTTTTAATATATGAAAATAGTATAAAATTAGTTTATTACACAGCGCAAAATTACGATTTCAGGTCCTAGTTTACCATACAGTTTGCCAAAAGCCAAACATAATGGCCTAAAGCAATTATTTGTTATGAGGTTGTTCTCCCAATAGAGGGATTTTAAAAATTCACAGTTTCTTATGCAAGTGTACCTATTCCCTAGAGTTTCTTATAGTTCCTTATTGATCTAGTAGCTGGTATTTGAATTGGTCGATGTACTCTGTAACTTGGTTAAGATACCCTACCTGAACTATTCGTTCAAATAATATATTCATAAATTGATTAATCATTACAGTAAGAGTTATTAGCTGCATTTTTATCTGTGCGCTATCCACAAATGAGTCCTGCTATAATAATCATGCATATATAAACAGAGATTCAGGTTTAAATTGCAGAATGCCTCATAATAATTACACTGCAAGTAAGAGTATGTTTCTGCAAGAAGGAATCAACCTTTTTCTGTGTGGGCAGCAGAACTCAACGTGTTTATATAACATGTATATAACACATTACAGGTGTTGTAACCGGGGCGTGATGGTGGTTAAATTTGGAGCTTCAAATTATTATGAGTAAGGAGTAAAGGTTCTCTATGTTATTTTTATAATATTAATATATATTTTAATGTGTATAATAGGAGTGTGCTCTGAAAATTGGAAGAGCAACCACTGTAATTTTCATAACCAAGATCCTAGTCTGGCTCACCCGGTGTGAGTCTTTCTATCTATCACGGTGTGCAGGGACCACATCCCATGGTTTTTATTAGAAGCGCTCTCCAAAAAACGTTTGTGAGTGCAGGCAGGGGTAACTAGAAAAATCTATTTAACCAAAAGTGTCAGAACTCACTTTCTTAGTGGCTCTCAGGTTTACTTTGCTCAATGGTGCAGAGCCCTGACGGCTTTAAACAACTTCCACTTGGATTTAATCCTAAATTCTATGAACAACTGTGAACACAGAATACGTATACGTGCACTGTTGCCATCACACATGTATTCTCAAATTAATGGCCTCTTTTAGTTAATAATCTGAGCGTAGTGTGGAAAATCACGCACCTCACATTTCAGCTTATTTCCTGCGTGAACTGTTGGCCTGAGCCTTGGGCTCCTGCATTTTGCAACCGAGTAACTAGGGGAGCTTTTTCATATTTTAGTTTGCAAGCCATTTTGTTTCACCACATGCTTTTTCTGCTTCATAAATTCTACTTTAAAACATTCAACAAACCTGCTAAGTTAATATATACCGTGTTCTTTCTTCAATGCGTAGGGGAGCTTGTCTCACAGCAGTGCGTTTGTTGGGCTCTGTCCTGAGGGGCGCTGCCTGCCGAGTGAAGGACACCTGCTCACACATGAGTGATTGTGCTTTTGATTCGGAGCAGCACCTCCGCTTTCAATGCTGGCTGCAGATGAAAGGAACAGATTGCTGTGGTACCGCTTTTGTGAGGATTCCTCTGCCCAGCATGTGCCTTCATACATTATTGAGAGCAAATCCACTTCATGCCACCACTCCTCGCTGCACGCACTTTGCCAACCTTATTCAGAATGTCAGCAAGGATCGCTTTGCTACAAAGGAATAAAAGGCCAGTTAGGAAGATTAAGAAGATAAATTATTTACAGTGTTTAATTATCATTGTACAGGTTTATTAAACTTCATGGTTACCTGGAAACCTAAGCAGGTGCTAGAAAAAGTCCAATAAAGTCGAATAAAAAATGTTTAGTATAAAATTAAATCCTTTTATGTGTGCCGTGTTAATATAAACGTCCAGGGTTTCTTGGTTGAGTGCCAATTTGACTTACATTTAATGTTGTGATTATTATTGTTTTCAAAAGCCATTCCTAGCTCAAGGCTTATTATGATAGCAGATCCTACAGAATTCTCTGCTGGCTTGAGCCTGTTCTACTACTAAGTGTCATAGACAGTAAACAGATATAGAAGGTATGCTGGGTAAATCTCAGAAGATTCCCTTATGCTGTTGTTAGGGACAGCTGGGTTTTGTAGCAAAAACCCCGACCGTAGCACCAAAATACGCTTTGGAATTTTGTTTAATGTTTATACTGAATAAATAGCGCACTTCGTTTCTTCTTTGCATGAATTGACCTATTTGGTGTTTATGTAATCACAGAAGTAAGGATTTGAGTTTTTGTTGTTGTTTAGCAGTAGTGTTGTCCTCTAGGAGCAGCTTCTGCATCTCTGTGTGCTATTCACTAATATAAACTAATGAGCTCCATTAAAGATCTGCCCACATAGTTGCACAGAACCACCTATTAATCTGTCATCTTCATATACTCAGAGAAAATTAAGACCACCAAGCAACCATGAATTTGAAAATGAAAAAGGCAGTACCAAACCTATTATAGTCTAAGGACGAGTGCCAAATAGGTAGGAAGTGATGGTGTTATTAAAAAGAAGCAGACAAATCCCACCGATTGAGTTGAGTACAATAACCCAGAAGCATACCAGGTACATATGGGCTGAAATCCTGGCTCTGTTGAGGTCAAGGGAGTTCTGCTGTGGACATGGGAGGACACCCGACATCTATTTTTTGAAACCGCAGTTCAATTAAGATCTTATTACCAAAATAATTTCGCCAAAAAGTGTGCATTTTAATACAGGGCCCACTTGGTTTCCTACTCTACTGTTCGCAATTTGAGTTATGATAAGGAGAATTCATAGGCTATTTACGGAGAAGGTCTTTTATCCTCCCGTGATGTTGTGGTTTTCTTGGTACATAATTACTTGTTTTAACAGGAAACTGGTGACAAACTGAATGCACAAAGCGTTGCACTCTATAGGAACAACACTTGGGTTAATCCTGGCTGCATTATTTCATGTGGAAACTAGAAAAGACTGTTAAATTTATCTGGTAGAGTAATTGTGGATTTAATCCACAATGTGAGAAATGAATAGCGAAAATTAATATCCTTGTTTCTCAGTGTTTTGATGAAATTTGATTTGTACCAGAATAGTGAATTTCTTATTCCTGAATCTAAGGATTTTGTTGAGAATATTCACGTCTTTCTGTCTGAAACCTGGTTAAGGAATATTTTCTATTATTGCCTAAAACGTCCAAAATATGGCATTGCATCAAAAAATCATATAGTATTTTAAGTATTTTCCCTTTTCGGGCTTTATTTTTATGAAGTAAATACCCATAGCAATTAGAAGTATATTGGCCTTGGATCACTTTTTGTGAATTTTCCTCTTGTTTGCAGAAGGAGGAAGGGAAGCGGCAGCCTGGTGCAGGTTTCGGTGTCGCCATTGGGCCTTGTGTGACTTTTGTGTGTGTGCTTTGATTTCCTTTTCATATAGATTACTGATTTCACCGTGGACAGCTCTGCAGGGGAAGCGCATCAGCTCGTGGAGTTGAACTTGCTGTTCCTTTGCGGTGCTCAAGATATCTGACATATAATTAGTTCGCTAGCTGCTGACAGGAGTGGCGCATTGTTGTGGAGAATAAAGAGTTGGTAGTACTTGGGGCTATAGTTAGCTGCTACTGATTTTTGTATTCCACTGGGTAAGCTTTGACAAAGACCCATCATTTCCCAAATAAGCCATTCTTTTAAGAGAACATGTGTTGAAAGAGGCAGTTTTAAATCTCCTTAAAATCCCGGGCATAATTAACACTATGGGGATACAAATACTGGTTTTCTAGAAGCTATTTCTGTTTTGCTGTATCTTGATGTTCAGTACCCTTTTTAAATCACCATTTTGCATTTAGCATACAATTCTACATGCAAAATAAGCATCTGAACTAAACCACTAAAACCAGTGACTCCAGCCCACTGCTGTTAGTTGAGAAGAGAGAACGTCCTACCGCAGGGGAGGTGTGGGCCTTCAGTTGCAATAGCGTAAAGACGTAAGACATTTGAATTTATGAAATGCTCTTTATATCTCAATGTTGAACCGTTTTGCTGCACCATCATATTTTTAAGCACCGTTTTATGGAAAATTAGTAAAAATAATTGAAAAAAGCACAAGTTTCTGCAAAGCAAATGGGAATAACCAGGGTGATGTCTGCCGTCTAAGACAATCTGAAGGAAACACCTGATGATACGTTTTGGATTTAGTGCCCAAATGTAGCAGCAGATAGCTGTAAATAACAGTGTAAACGCTTCAGCAGTTTTCTTGGTAGCAGGAATTGACAGTTGCCTGCCTGTTTATTTGCTTACAAGACAGAAAAACCTGTGTGAAATTCAGCCCCCACTGAAGTTTATAAAATACTATAATAGACTTTGAGGTATTATCCTTAATTTTGGCTTTTACCTACCTCCATCCTGGGATTGTTTGAAATGTAGTGAGATTTTTTCAGCAGGAAAAGAGAGTCCTTATTAATGCTCTTGCTAAATAAAAATGGCAAAGTACTGGATTACAACAAGAAAATATTACGTAGAACAGAGTATGGAATATGAATCACGAGTCATTTATGCCTATTTTAACATATTTTTGTGTGTTGGTCTGTTTTGACTAAGTCTTCTTTTGGGACCTCTCTGTCTGTACTAATTATTAAAATGTAACTTTTTCTTACATGATTTGAAATATCTCACTGCATGGCTCGAGCAAATTGATGCCTCTTAGGATACAGCAATGAAAATGGGGTAGTCTCAAATCTTGTATATTTAATTGAAATGGCTACTGCACAGAGAAGCGGAATTCCCACACTGGAATCCCAGTTATTCATGACCTTATTAATTTCTGGAAAATTGTAAATTTATTCTTTATGGAGCTCAGGCATAAAGGCTGTCTGTTGCACTAATGTGTCAAATGTTTTCCTATTACACCGTCTCCATGCAAATAACAAATTAATGCAGCTTGTAGAGGAATCTAATCACTGTAATTCAACATTCAGGGGAGCAAAAAATGATTGTGCTTGTCTTTGCTCTTCCAAGAATGACACCAGATTTTAGGTTTTTATTGCATGGCCTGTTTAGCTCATTAGTTTTAATATACAGGTTTAAAAATCTTTCCTTGAGCAATATCTTCAAAAGGAGAAAGTTTGTAATCTCATATCAAGATGCGCTTATGGCCTTGCACTTATCCTGCTATTTTATGCTCGGTTTTGTCTTTATGCATCAATCTTCTATTGTACTTTGAGGGATTTAATTTATGTAAGGGGTCATTACAGCTTTCATTTGTCCATACGGAGAGACCCTGGGGATAAGAATGCATTAAAATCAACTGCCCCCCTGGACCCCCACCCCCAACCTTTCTAGCGATTGGAAATCTTGACTATGCTGCTGAACACCCCAATTAAAAAGTGTTAGTTTACTAAAGTTCTCCTTCTTACCAAGGTCAGAAATCAGCTACTTCTCAAGAGGTCTTAAACTACTGTCAGCTTTACTTGCATTGAAATTGGCTTCCACTTCTTTAATGCCTTCAAACTGATTTTGGAAATATCTTCAAATTCTCTCTCTTTCTGCGTTCCTTCTTTGCCCTTTCTATTGCCTTTGAGCCCGTGAAGGACTCCTTGCTTGTTTTTTGCAATGTTTTGTGTGACCTGTCTCTCGTTTCACCCGCTGTCCCTTTATGCACTTGTCTTAGATTCCACACTGATTTAGGTTTAAAAAGTCATGGTGATCTGTTGACTGGGAGAACACTGCAGGCACACTTCCACAGTGGTTTTTATTAGTTTTACCTGTTCTACTTGGAAACCCATTCAAAAATGTAAAATATAAAAGCAAAGAATAAAAGAAGGCTTCTTCACTGAAGGACCTCGTTCAAAAAGATCCAACAATTTCGTTGAATGGTTTTTGAATTATTTTTATTGAGAAATTGAAGATGTGGTTTGAAAATCAGATTTTTTTTTTTCAAATCTGGATCTTTTTCAAATCCTGCCTTGATTTTTTTTTTTTTTTTTTTTAAAAAGAGTAGTAAGTCTCATTCTTCCTTCACAGAATCCCAGAATGTCAGGGGTTGGAAGGGACCTGGAAAGCTCACCCAGTGCAATCCCCCCATGGAGCAGGAACACCCAGATGAGGTTACACAGGAAGGTGTCCAGGCGGGTTGGAATGTCTGCACAGAAGGAGACTCCACAACCCCCTGGGCAGCCTGGGCCAGGCTCTGCCACCCTCACTGGGAAGAAGTTTCTTCTCAAATTAAAGTGGAACCTCTTGTGTTCCAGTTTGCACCCATTGCCCCTTGTCCTACCATTGGCTGTCACCAAGAAGAGCCTGGCTCCATCCTCCTGACACTCACCCTTTATATATCTGTGAACATTAATGAGTCGCCCCTCAGTCTCCTCTTGTCCAGCTCCAGAGCCCCAGCTCCCTCAGCCTTTCCTCACACGGGAGATGCTCCACTCCCTCCAGCATCTTGGTGGCTGCGCTGGACTCTCTCCAGCAGTTCCCTGTCCTGCTGGAACTGAGGGGCCACAGCTGGACACAATATTCCAGGTGTGGTCTCCCCAGGGCAGAGCAGAGGGGCAGGAGAACCTCTCTGACCTACTGACCACCCCCTTCTAACCCACCCCAGGTACCATTGGCTTCCTGGCCACAAGGGCCCAGTGCTGGCTCATGGTCACCCTGCTGTCCCCAGGACCCCCAGGTCCCTTTCCCCTACACTTGCCCCCCTTGCCTTGCCCCACACCATTCTTAGTCAGGGAAAACCTTTGTCCACTGGTCAGACTGTTGCTTTGTCCAGTGTGCCAACACTCTTTACACACAGTGAGAGAAATGCACAAATGGACTTAAATGAAAGGCACTTCTGCTGGGTGTTTTCTTGACTTTTTCTTATCCCTGCTGGCCTGTTTTCCTGCCCCCTTTAGTATTGTCTCTTCAGCAGAGGAGGAGGAGGTTTAGTCATTCTTGTCAGTTCGCCTTTTCTGAGATAAGAACCTGGGCTCATGGGACCTGCTCCTGCTCTGTGGCGATGTGACAAATGGAGGAAAATCAGTCCAAGAGATCAGATACTTTCCCTTTGTACGCACGCTGGGTGCCACAAGTGTTTAGTTATTTGCTTTTTCTTTGGAAGTTATACTGCTTTTTTTCATGTTCTTTCCAGGCTTTTTCTGTACTTCCATTTGAAATAGCTTCTGACTTTCTGCAGTAGTTCAGTGAACATCTTGAACAAACACTTGTGCTGTACATCATTTCTACTTGCTATGCTTCCCACCCTTTGTTTGCTGCTAAAAGGATCCATTACTATTCTTCCAGATGCTCTGTGTCCTTGGGGGACGAGGAGGGAGGAACTTGAATGTTCCTTTGCCAGACGTAAGTAGGCGAAAACAGGAGATAAATGGTGTTAATAAAGTATTTTCATTTTCCACCCTTTTCTGTTTGGCAAACAGCTGTTTTGGCCAGGCTAATTCTGCCCCTCCGTTTTTCTAAAATGCCCTGATCTTTATAGGTTGCTATGATTGGGATGCTATCATTTTCTTCTGCTGAATGGTTTCGGGGGGGTGTGTGTATACTTAGACTTGCCAATGTGATTTGGGTGCCACATTGAAAACGGATAAAATAGCCTCATGGTTTATTTCTGCTGTACATTATAAATAGGGAAGGACTTCAGCCAGCACTACTTAGAAGGAAATATGCCTTTTTCAGAACTTCCTTAGATCCAAAAGTCTATAGAACATCAACACATCTGTAGACATTTGCATGATCCAGTTGGGCAGAAACAAGGCAAGAACATGAAAATAAGGGAGTAAGGTAACAAGAGGAGTGAGTTGGTGGCAACGGGACGTGATCTTGTTAGTCTGAACAGGACTCACTTGGTGGGATTGCGGATGCACGCTCCTCCGCTGCTGTAGTAATCATTTGAAAAAGCTGGTACCCAAAACCTAGACAATAATGGTTGTTTGGAAATACGAAGTGAAATCACAAAGTACATGTTTTCTAATATTTATCTTCCCTGAAGTGTTGTGTTTGCTTCTTTCATTGAAGAAATAAACAAACAAACCAGAACGCAAAAGACAAACTCACTTGAAATTCATCAGGTTAAATGTTAGAACTTGATTAGTTGTTTGATTGTTTTCAGTCTTGCCTTCTGTATATTTGGTGATAGTTATACCGGAAAATCTATGAGAATGAGAAGGAATTTGTGCATATATCAAAGCAAAGACCAAAAATACCGTTTTTCCTTTGGTAGGCACTTGGGTTGCACAGTTAACCACACAGTTATAAGATTTTTACTATATGTAACTTTTCACAGCTCATTGGCTGACAAATGAAAGGGAATTCATAGCTGAGTGGATTACAGACAAGCAGAAAAACTGCTCACAGTCACTGGTTTCTTGAATTGGAGATTATATTGTCAGATTTTATGGAATACTCAGAAATGATGCTGCGTTCACGTGTAAACCCTCATCTGCTGAGTCTCTGTCCTTTTATATTTGCAACAGACAGTACAGGCTTGGCAAGGATTTGTCCCAAATAAAATGCTAATTAAGAATTTTAGTTTGCTAACGAAGAGATGAGGTTTAATAGGTTCTTCAGGCAAAAAGCATAGGTCCTGTCCTAATGCATTGTATTTCTGAACTTACAATTTATTCGGTAATTAACTTTTCTTGATGACAATGAAAACGCATAGCCTTGCATGCAAAACTCATTTTAGTCTTTACTGAATGTACAAAACATGTGTGAGCACATTATACAAGATATTGGGTGCGTAAAATTCCCCAAAACTTGAAGGACTATATTTGAAGCTGTTCTATTATTAACTCTGACAAATTATATAGCTGATGTGCTTTATGACAGAGCAGTTTATTACACGGAATGTTGTGTGGAAAGCAAGCCAGAAAGAGCAGAAATGTCAGTAGGTTTCTTGTTGGTGTTTCCTGGTTTTATCAGTGAGATATAAACCCAGCTTTTTTTGCTTCTAGTATTTCGGAGAGTTTGCAATGTTTCTGCAATTTCTCTTCTTTATCCCGATGGGCTGTTGATTCCAGCTCTGTTGCGTTTAGGTTATTTTGGAGCTCAAATGCTGGAGTTTGTCCTGGGTTACTCAGCAGGGGAAGTTGACCCACAGCTCCCTAACGGCATGCCTTGAGTCCCCAGATTTCCCAGTGCACCACACCGTGTGTTAGCAATGCACTCTGTATTCACTGTAACACATGTATGTGTATTCCCATCATATGCCAGCTTAATGGGTGCCTGAAGTACCTGAAACAAACTGCCTCTAACAAGACAGTTTTTTGAACACGGCACCCCAAAATGAGCGTAAACTGAAATCCTTTTCTCCTCTAGGAGTCTGTAGTTAAAAACAGTATCGCTGCATGATTTGTAACATGTATTTCAATACCCAGAAGTTCTTTAAAGTTTCAGTGCTCACCTGTGAAAAACAGAGTTTATTAGTAATAAAAGCTTTCACACTTTACATCTTCAAAGCCAGCACAAATAGTGACTTGGGTTTGTTCGGTAATAAGTATGGGTATGTAAGGTGATGTATCGGTGAATTATCTATTAGACACCATTTTTTTTGAGGTGTTTAAGCTTTTTATGCCTCAGGGAGTGGCTCAGACAACATGTTGTTCTGGCTGCTGATAACTGCAGGCACTTTAACATGGGAATACATCGCTTTGTGTGGGAACTCCATCTGCCAGCGTGAATCAGGTAAACTTAATGTCTCATCTGGGTGTTCCTGCTCCATGGGGGGATTGCACTGGATGAGCTTTCCAGGTCCCTTCCAACCCCTGACATGCTGGGATTCTGTGATTTTCTTTCTTCATGTATTTTTTTAATTTACTCTCCTGTTGTGACTGTAGGCTGCCTTTTTAAGTTTCAGATTTGTAGTCAGTCCTTTTCCTTATCTCTACATCTCCCCGAACCGTGTATAGCAAACCACCCTTGTATTGGCGTGGTAACCTCTCTAAAGGTCTGTTTTATAAATCTTTCATTCTCCTAAGCTCTTCATAGTGAGGAAAATCGTCTTGCCAACACCTTGCCCTCACTGTGCGCAATAAGACACTGCATGTATTCATACTGCTTCTGAACTTCTTTACTCGAAAAGCTCCCAATCTTATATTGCAGAACTTGCAAATCACTGGCTCGTCTTCAGTTCAGATCCCTAATTGCTAAGATGAGTTGCCCTTATAAATTGTGCAGAGGAAACCTGAGGAGTAGAAAACGAAATAGATGGGAAGACATTCCGTGATTCTGTATCCCGTCACTGATCTGATCTGAACCCAGTAGCTAACAGGGGCTACTTCAGAAATTTATACATGTTAGACAAGAACACCACCAAATTAAATTGGCAGGGAAGAAACTACATGTTGCTTGTCTTCTTGAAAGACTTGGGGTCTTGTACAAGTTCATTAGAAAAGTGAATTTTCTATCAAACAGATGTTTACTTTAGTCCGGAAAAGTTTCTTTAGTAGAGATGTCCACTATTGGGAACAAAACCACTCCAAAGTGATTATGCCACCTTATTGCTTAGATATCCTCATATATTTCTTGTTATTCTAGTTGAGTACTACATTCAGACAGAGGTTGCCAATAAAGTTTATTGTAGGAGCTAAGTGTCAATATCTGTAGTACCCCCCGCCTAGGGTGCTTGTAATTAAAATGCCACAGATAGTCTGGGAGAAGCATGAAAATTTGATGGCAAATTGATTTCAGGTTCATCTTGAAATTTGTCCTCAGCTGGACTCAATACTGCTGGCAGACATTGGATGGCTTTTGTCAAAAGAGTTTGCTGGGATGAGACAGAGATGCCTTGATCTGAATATTAAATGCAGTGCTCTGCTTGTGACAGTTTGCTTACTGCTAACATGCTCCTTTTTTATATACATTTTATTGTGTGGGGAATGTTTAGGGTGGCATCACTCTATTTTGCTTAAAAAAATACATCGCTTACAAATATTGTGGCACACTAAAGAACAGATGTACAATATCAGCCTCAAACCTGAGCATACAGCTTCAAAAGGTCTGAATTCTATAGATGTTCCTAAGATTAAGCTGAACTGGACAAAGAAAAGGAGTCTGATAAGGTAAAATTTGCATCTATGATAGTGTTGGAGCAGGGAAATCCCACGTAAAGTAATCTTTATTCGATAGAAATAACTTATTTTTGTGTTATCATGTAGTTTTATTTATAGAGAAAATACTTGGAGCAAATATTAAATACCTTTCCTGCTGTCAAGTTGAAACCTTATCACAAGTCCAGTATAGACCTTTATTTTCACAGATCTGTTCTTAGCAGTAATCTTCTGCTCCAGTAGGTATTTGAAGCAATCTAATGATGAGAACTGGTTGTTTGAAAATAATTTACAAAATCTGAACACTGTTTTGTGTCCACAAAATAAAGAAAAAGTTTGTTTATTTGAAATGTGTTCTGCCTTTCAGGAATGCACCTTTGTTTTGTTAATGATATTCCACAAGTGATTATGACTAAAAACAAACAAACAAAAACAAACAAAAAGTGAACAGTTTTGCGTGTCGTTAAGGCCCCAATATTCACTTAAAGCTTTTGCTTCTATTAGTCACTCTTCAGAATCAGACCAGCCTACACTTAAGGATGCATTTAAGTTGGGGTGCTGCCCAAGGTGCAGCCACACAGCGGGGGCGCAGTTTTCACCTCGTTATTGTGCTAGTAGGTGGACAAATACTCAAGTGGTATAAAATCCTGTTTAATATAACTTAAACGTTGATCTCATCTCTGTATTTGTCTATATCTAAATGATGCGACCTTTTGCAAAAGTCAGAAAAAGTGATTTTGGACTTAGTGGGAGGTCTTTGGGTGCTCTTCCTATGGGAGATGGACTGGTGTGGTTATGAGGAAAATTAGACTTGGATAGTCTAGATTTAGCCTTTTACTTCATTCTGATTTTTGAAATACCTGCCCTGTTCACTCTAAACATGTCTCCATTCTTCTTCTGCTCCTTCTCCTCCCTGCAATATTTAAAAATAAAATAATAATCACCTATTGCACTAGAAGGGGACTCTCTTAGGTGCTTGAGATCCAAACTGAAGTATCTGATCTCATTTCAAATAGTCAATTTATTTCCTGCTTTCCTGACACTGGTGAAATTGTGTTTTTATTTCCAGCGATGATGGATTTGTTCGCTTGGTAAATATTATATGGTACAGGAGTCTTTATTTTTTCATATAATCTTTGTTTACAAAGTCAATACAATCACTCAGAAAATATGTAGCAAACACCGCAGTATATTAGAATCTTGTGTATTGTGTTTGCTGTAGGTACAAATTCAATACAGCAACTCTCCAACAATTGACATGTCAAGTAATATATCAACCGTTGGTATATTACTTTTTGCTCATCCTATTACTACTTATCAAAACCAGCTCACCACACACACACCTCTTCTCATTAAGGACTGTTGCTTCGGGACGCTGAGCAGACTCAAGTCTTGCTGGTGTTAAGTGCAGATTCTCAGGAACCTTGGCGGAGATGTCATGGTTGTAACAGTATTCCAAATCGTTAGTGCAAGAATCACAAGACTGACATTTTAATGAAGAAAGTTATTAGTTACGTTTTATTGGAGGAAAATTAATTTAAATGAACTGTAAACAATTCCCATACAAAAATACTTTCCTACATATAATGGAATAAATGTAAGTGAAAGGGGACTTCTGCATATTTTGAAATAACTGTGCTGTTACTTCTGCCTATGTACTTTTCCTGCATGCGTGTTCTTGGCCTTTTCCCTGAATCATGAATTATCTTGTGTGCCACAGAAAATGAAAGAAAAATGGATTGTAAATTGGAGTAATGTCAAGTGACCTTCATTTGGCCCCTGGCCCAGGCTTTGACCTGTTTGAGTGACTTTGTACAAATGAATTTGTATCTTAGTTTCTCAGTTTTACCTATATAGCACTGGAAAGGAAGTCAATTGCACTTTTATATTTTATAGAATGTTTCTAGATTCATAGCTGAAAAGTGCTGTGTGATTAATAGTACTATTAAATATGAGATTTTAACTGATTTTTTTTTTACCCATCTCTCCCACCTGCTTGTTCTGGATATTTGATGTTTGTCCACTCCAGTCACCATTTAGATAGTGATATTCATATTTCTCAAGGCACAGAGGTTTGTCGGGTGTGTGTGTTTGTGGTTTTGGTTGTGAGGTTTTTATTTTGGTTTGGTTTTTGGCTGCTGACAGGACTGTTTTATGCCTCCTTGTATTCAAAGAATTACAAAACACAAGTGCCAAGAGGTGACGTGTGTTCTTGAGCTTGGATGCAAGCCATATTTCATCTTGTCCAGTGTTGCAGCACTTTTAGAATTCATTGTATTGTGTGACAAAAGGATGATACTAATATGATGTATATCTATTAGAGGTGAAAATACCCTTATTTTTGTATATGCCATTTCTTCTTCAGAACTGTGGTGGGGAAGTGGTCTGGCCGTTCTCCTGGGGAAGCTGGGGACATGTGCTTGCCACTAGACTTGATTAGTGCCCATAGACTGATGGAATTAGGCGTTTGGAGTACTGAGTAGGTTTTCCTGCCACCAGACCCAGCTGAACAGCTTTTGTTTGATAGCACAGTTTCTAGAAGTGCTTCATATTCTCGGTTGTTCATATTATTGTGTTTACTGGTTGATCCAGGTTGAGACGCTTCCACCACCACCAAAGATCCTGGTTTTGCAGTATTTATTTGTATAGAAGTTATTTAGGATAACTTTTTTTTTTTTCCCAAGTCAGTCAAGAGTATTTGCATTGAAACTTTAGAAAGAAATATGGTGATATAATATTATATACGAGGATGTTTAGATTATTTTTCAAGCTGTCACAACTTTCCCATGTATTTTTAAATTGTCTCTCTGCTCTTCATTCCAATTCTCTCTCCTCATTCAAACCCTAGGAACAAAAATACCTACAGACAGGATGGGATACATGTTTAATAACTGGCAGAATGAACAGTTCATTATTTACCGGTTTATTGCTGTAATTAACTGATTCATGGACATGAAACACAGTAATAATTTGAGAAGTTGCCCTCTGTATTGCTCTACATTGGATACTGAGGAAGAGCAAGGATCAAAAATGTTTACAAAGGATTTTTTTTCCAGTAATGTGCAGTTATCCCCAATAAATCTTCACATGCATCCTCGTAATCACACTTGTGATTTTTTTTCCTACGGAACAGCAATAATTAAGCTGTCCAGTGCTCTTTGAATACAATCTCATTACTCACTGTACAATGTCATTACTATTGTTGAGCCCCTCCCTGCCTACAAGAGCTGTTACGTGACCTCCAGATCTCTCGTAGACTCAGTGCATTACCATTAGAAGACATCCACACTGGGAAATCGCTCTGTTCCTGTTTTTGATTAATATTTTATCAGCCACGAGAGGAAATGGTATTCTTTAGCAACACTAATAAGTAATTGAGCAGATGAGATGCCCCTACTGCTTTGAAAAAGCCGTATGTAGAAGCTGTAAAAGAACAGCTTTAGATATAACTTAAGATACTAAATGTTAAAAAAACCCAGAAGGTGCTGTCTACAGTGAATAATCACTAACAATATCAGCAGAAAACGACTAGTAATAATGTCATTGTTAACAGTAGGTTGTCAAAAACATGGTAGAAGTGTGTCTGATTCAAATTGGTGTTCAGAATATATTTCACAGAAGTGATTGATCCATTGAATTTAAATAAATTTTGAAGAGAGTCAATGAAAACTGCATACAATATACAGTAAAAATGGGTAGTTGTTAAATAAATAAGTTGTTTAAAGGCTTTTCAGGTGCTAGTTGAAAACATGAGTCATTATACTATCAACAAATATTTAGGAATAGCATTTTAAATGCTTATTAGTTACTCTAGAGTTATGCATTATGAACGGAAGGAAATGGTGAGTGGTATGAGCAGTTGTGTTTTCAGTAAATAATGCACTTGACAAGCTCTTGGCACACCTGGCTGTGTTGCTGGCTCAAACAGAGGAGTTGTCAGTTAATGTTATATTTCATTTTCATATATGTTCCTGGTTCACTTTCTCATGAATGGAAAAACTAAATTTGGGAAGCTCTGTCACCTCATTGGCTCGTAAAAATTGCACTGATTGACATGCTTGGAAAAGGAACACATGTGCCTGTGATGAATTATCTTGTATCAAGGTGGGTGTGGGGAAGACACAAGAAACAGACGTCTTGGACACCTGAGATTGCCGGCTTCTTCCCGTTTCCCCAAACAGGAATATAAGCCTTAATACTCTTATTGGAAAGAGTATTGTGGAGAATGATAGCACGAAGTGTTGTGTTGTTGGTGCAGTGATTTGAGATCTCTGTCATCCAGTAATTATTTCTTTTTTAAACTCTACAGGAAATGTGTCGGTATGTGATGTTGCTGTCTCTATATACTGTTGGTGCAGTCCTTTGGGGTTATTTTTAAGTCTTAAATTATGAACTGATGAGAATTCATGTTGTCCCCAAACCAGCAGAGGAGTATGATGCAAAGCAATAAACCCATGAGTCTTTGTGGTTTCCTGAAGACTTCTGCCTAAACAATGCATGAGAAGTTATTTATTTTGAGTTTTTAAAATCTATAGGCCTTAACGGAGATCACAAACAAGAAATACAAAGTAATGGATTAACTATCTAGTTATATTAATTAAATAATGTACATAAAATATGAAGAGTTATAAAAACCCCTAGGAATTACTATTACTTTATTCCCTAAAGTGAGAGGGATCTGTGCATATTTGTGTGTATGGGGACTATGCTGTATCTTAATGCCAGGATTAATGCTGAAATGCACGTTATGAATTAATCATGGGATTTAATTTACCAGAATTATTTTTTTGGCATTAAGCCCCTGTAATTAGCATCTTAAACACAAGTGGTTTTGGTGATCTTTATGACAGTCAAAGCAAAACCTTCTGCCATTAATTTCTTGAGAACTGTTTAATAGGCAAGAACTAATTTTGCAACTAGATTTGAAAATGAAATGGGTTCATTTAATGCAATGAGTGATAATGGCCTCCTTGCTTGTAAATTGGTCTGATTTCTGTAAGCTCATTGGGTTTAACATTCACACTGAAAGCTTTGGAGAACTCGGGCAAAAAAATAAAGGGTTTGGTTTTCATTTTCTTCCACGTGTTATATATTTTAGTGGCATGTAAATTTTACTCAAACACAATCATATTAGGTAAATCATCATGTAACTTCACTGCTTAGGAGGTAAGAATCAGGTATGTCTGCATGTGTGAGCTCAGTTATCAGCTGGTCTCCTAAAGCTCAGTTTGAAGCGAGAAATGAGGCTTCTAATCGACAGAATATTTTGCTGACTATTAATCAGGTTGATCTGTTTAATATCTTCAAATTATTTTTAAAAAGCCACATGAACCTTTATGTCTTCTTAGAATATTTCCCCCCCAAACACTTAGCCAAAGATAGGAATCATTCAGTCATCCCATATACATTATTACTGCCTAGTTCAGATGCACTCAGCAGAGTTTCTTTCTGTCCTTTGGAATTGTCAGCTGTGTGCTGTTGGCTACCAAGACCTGGAAACTGTTATTCCGGTGACAACTAACAGCAACTAGATAATATATTTTCCCATCCCCTAACTGTTAATAGAAAACGAGAGGATGATGGGTTTATCCAAGTGAGAAATCTTTCCATTCATTTCCCCTGGGTAAATCATACTTTGTATTATACAGGTGCACTGGAATGGCCAGCACTCGTAGGTCACAATCTTCACCTTGCCACTCGTAATTTGCCGAAAAGGAAAACCAGCTCGATGGCACACGGGGTGTGGTGGAGAGCGTTGGCCATTGCTGAGGGGGGCCGGAAGTACAATGTTAGCACAGGATCACAGAATCCCAGAATGTCAGGGGTTGAAGGGCCCTGGAAAGCTCATCCAGTGCAATCCCCCCATGGAGCAGGAACACCCAGATGAGGTTACACAGGAAGGTGTCCAGGCGGGTTGGAATGTCTGCAGAGAAGGAGACTTCACAACCCCCTGGGCAGCCTGGGCCAGGCTCTGCCACCCTCACCGGGAAGAAGTTTCTTCTCAAATTGAAGCGGAACCTCTTGTGTTCCAGTTTGAACCTATTGCCTCTTATCCTGTCATTGGTTGTCACCGAGAAGAGCCTGGCTCCATCCTCCTGATATCTGTAAATATTAATTAGTCCCCCCTCAGTCTCCTCTTGTCCAGCTCCAGAGCCCCAGCTCCCTCAGCCTTTCCTCACACGGGAGATGCTCCACTCCCTTCAGCATCTTTGTTGCCCTACACTGGACTCTCTCCAGCAGTTCCCTGTCCTGCTGGAATTGAGGGGCCACAGCTGGACACAATATTCCAGACTCAAAAAGGTATCTCAAAAAGGAATCAAGAACAGGAGTTTGTATTTCTGACCAGAATACACTGCTTCCTCCATTTTTTTTCCCACTGAGGCCGTGAACTGTGTGTCATTTACAAGCTTTAGACTCCTCTGATTGTAACAGAATTTGTGCAGATTGGAGTAGGGCTGTGGATGCTGAAATGGAATGAAAGAGGCCTTGAGTGCTCAGCCATCCTTTTATATTGCTTTGCTCCGTCACCGCTTCTCTTCACTGAGCTAAACTGTGTTCGTTTTCAGCTGTTTGAAGGGTACCAGCAAGCGTCAAATGATACGCTCCCCTCTCTACCAGACTTTCCTCCCTGTTAAGTTAATTTTCCTTTTATTGCAGTAATTAGGAAAGTGCATTGATCAGAAATTCAGTCTTGCTCAGAGTTCAGAAACAAAATAAATTGTGCATGGATCTTGGGGATTAGTGTGCATCCCTCGGATAGAAATGTAAACAGTATTCCTTCACCCCACCTCTCACAAGTGCGCGAGAGCTCCGACTTGCAAGCCCTTACTCTGAGACTGCAGTAATTTCGTTAGCCAAAAGTGTAATTACATTATGAGAAGAAACAGCAGTCTCCAATTTCATGACCTCGTCTGTTTCCTCCCTGGTGTGCCATAATCTAGATAAGTCTAGATTTAGTTTGTTGTTTATTTAGATATTTAAAAATAATGTGATCTCTTGCAGCCGTGAGCTGGGTATGATGAAGAAAATTAATCAAGAGCACTCGCGAGTTTAATGTTTGTGCTGCTTTCAAATGGAATCTTTTATTTTTTCATTTTACCATACCTTAGCCATTGCGTTTGTCACAATTACTGGAAGGAGAATTAGCAAGAACAATAGATAGGAAAAGAATAATACTTCTCATTGTTATGAGGGAGAATTGATTAGTTGTAATATATTGATGTGTTTCTTGAGTTGTAACTACACTACCCTGATGGCTTACCCACCAGACTATCACCAGTGACTGCTGGGGCTCCATGTGCTATTTATGGGGTGTTTTTAAGACATTTTCTCCTTTTGCTTTAAGAATTTTAAAATCTTCTATTCTCTTGCAATAGGAAGACATTTAACAATGAAATACAAAAATATTGACTTCTTTGCCAAATCCTTACATATTGTAAATAACATCAAATAGATATTTTGAATATAATTTTCCTACTTTCTATTGGAAGTGTATATTCTTAGGATTTGCATAAGCATCCAAGAGGAGTCTGAAGTATCAGTGTGAGAGCCAGTGTTTTGAGATCAACCTGACATACTGACTAGACTTCTTGATATTGCCTACACAGCAGATTTTTTTCATGCCAGATTTGGCTTAGATTTTGAAAGGTGCAGGTCATCTATAATTGATACTAAAATATGTGAGAATGATACTGAATTGCAAAATTAACTGCTCTTGAAAGCTGACAAAGTATGTTATGGGTTACTGTGGGCCAAATTCTGGCACCATTATCCTACACAACGACTCTGCTGCCCCAGTGCTGCTGTATACAATAGACATTCTGGCTAGGATTAACTTTTTAAAAATGTATCTATATTATGCGTGTGTATTGGTGCAAGATGATCTTAGATTGCTTTATTTAAAAATTTTTAGGTAAATATAAGATTTAAAATATTCTGGTTTATATTCATCTTAATGGTCTTGTGAAAAAAAAATCCTGTATGTTTGCATTCTACAGTATTAGAAAATAGAGACAAGACAGTGCCAGGGATTCCAGTTTCTGTTAATTATTAATGAAAATTACTGTGCAAATACCAAAGCAAAAGAAGTTTTAATGTCTTTGTCCCTAGGCTGCAGCCGCACTGCCTATAGTTGTGTTTGCAGCTGCACTGCCTATAGTTGTGTTTGCAGCTGCACTGCCTATAGTTGTGTTTGCAGCCGCACTGCCTATAGTTGTGTTTGCAGCCGCACTGCCTATAGTTGTGTTTGCAGCCGCACTGCCTATAGTTGTGTTTGCAGCCGCACTGCCTATAGTTGTGTTTGCAGCCGCACTGCCTATAGTTGTGTTTGCAGCCGCACTGCCTATAGTTGTGCTTGCAGCCGCACTGCCTATAGTTGTGTTTGCAGCTGCACTGCCTATAGCTGTGTTTGCAGCTGCACTGCCTATAGCTGTGCTTGCAGCGGCACTGCCTATAGCTGTGTTTACAGCGGCACTGCCTATAGTTGTGTTTGCAGCTGCACTGCCTATAGTTGTGTTGGCAGCCGCACTGCCTATAGCTGTGTTTGCAGCTGCACTGCCTATAGTTGATTGGGTCGGTACCTGGTTTGGAGACCTCCCATGAAGACCTGGACATGTATTGCTTGTTGCTAAAGTAATTTTAGCCAGACATAATGCTAAGTGCTGAAGGAGGTCTGATATAAAGCCAGGATTGTGGCTTCCTGCATTGGTTATTATTCGTCTGTTTTTGAGAGCGAGGTTCTCTGCTCTACATTCTTGCCAAAATCTTGTTTTGGTTTGTTGAATGTAACCTGCCAAGCTTTTCACTGAATTTTCAACGGGAGTAGATACTCTTGATTTCAAAAGCCGGACTTCATTGTGTTATTGAGACCATTTAAACATCTGCAGACTGCTGTGTTTGAGAAAAGAATTAGCTTGGCAAAATGAGTTGTGGGCTACGCTGTGAGAGGTGGAAGCGCTCCATCCAGGACATGCTCTGTGCTTGTTTGATGAAGAATGAGAGCGGTCTTGATAGGCTGTAGTTTTTAATTGATCTCAGATGATGCGAAAACACAGGTATCTCATGTCTTATTTATTTTCGAAACTGAATTAATAAAGCAGAAGTTCTTATATACCTGCCTGTAGCTCCCAGGATTCATTCATCTATTACAAGTATTTTTTGTTTCATCTCCGAAGCAGCGCATTGACATGCAAGTGTGAACTTAAGTGTGTGCACCACTGCTATGACTGCACCATTGTAATGAAGATGAAATGACTGTAATGATGACCTTTCTGTGCCTTTGTCTATACCATGCCCTTCTCTTTAACTGAACACCTTTCAAATGAACATGTTCTGAACTCTTGAACTGTTCATTCTGTTCACTGAGCTTATTGCTCAATCTGCAGTTTATCATTATGTGTCTCCAAAGACTTTGTGTTTCCTTATATTTGACATCTAGATGGAATTTTTCATAACCTTTTACTAGTCATAAATTGGATTGTTAGGGGATTAAGTTAATCTTGTTTCTTTATAGTAGCCTCAGATTTTTAAAGCCCTAATTTAGAAGGGTTTCTTTATTTGTTACTCTCCGATAAGCAAGAACTGAAAAACCTCTGTGCCATAAGATTCTGTATTGCTGGAATTATTTATCCTGCTCATTTTGAAGTGAATCGTACCTAAGAGGTGCACTTGAAAAGTTGTTTTGTCATGTTTTTCCCATATTACTATTTCTTCCTTTCTATCTAAATAGCAGCTCCTGAAAAGGACCCAAAGCAGTGCATCATCAGATAAGCAGCGTGTCAGTGAATAGACTGTAGGAGAATGTGTATTTGTCTTGTTCCATTGGGAAGGGAACTGGGAAAAGATGACTTTCCGCTTGCAGAAAATGGTTACGGTGTGTTAGTCATAACTTAGCTTTGCTTTCTTTATTAGAAGGTTCTACTGCAAACAATCCCTGTGCTTTTTATTCACCAATTAGCAGCTCTTGTTAAAAATTAAAGGGAGACAAAAGCCCACACATTTCTAAGAGTGCTTTGAAACTTGTTGTTGTCTGGTGGTAATGTAGCAGGTTATATTTTTATTTAATTATTTCAAAGAAGGTTTTTCAAGAAACATAAATATTAAATACTATAAACTGTGTGATACATTCAAACAATTGAAAATAATTTCTGATATCCTGAGAATTATCAAGCCGTTTTGTATTACAAAATACCATATGGTGCGTATCAGTAAATTTGGTTGTTAAAGCCAGTTTACAATATGCAGAAAACATAATACTTAAGGCGTGAGCTGAGGCTAAAAATATCTATCACTTAAAAATAATGCCTGAGTTTAAGCAACATACGTTTATTCTTTAACAAATAAACACTTTTTGCCTTCTTTCTCCAAAAGGGTCAGAATTGTCAGACTGGTTATAGAAAATGAGAAGTCTTGAGGAGCTCCTCGACCTCTTTGGCGATGCCTCCATCCCTGAACTCCACCAGTGACTCGAGCTCTGACACTGGGAATGGCGGGATGTAATTCTTCAGCCCAGTGGCATAAACTCCCACATTCTACTGTGGACATTTCAATTGTTTTTTTCATTCAAATAGAGTCCTTGTCAGCTAGAAACAGAAAATACACCAAGGGTGAGACTCATAATCTCTTAGTTTTATCAAGTTCTGTCTCTAGCGAAACCTTTGGAAAAACTTTAGTGCTGTTTGACCATCATTCTGCATATTTTCTTCTGCTATATTCTTTTGATTGATTGATTTCTTCAATGCCACCCAAACCACTCCAAAAACTTTTAAAGATAATCTGCTGAACTTCACATCATGAAGACTATAGTTTTCTTAACAAGTATCTATGCGGATGTACACATGCATAGTTATTAGGAACAACAGCAAGGCATAGGATTGCTTTAGGTGATGAGTGTTGGCTGCTGCGACAGGAGGACATCAGGCAGAGGACAAATGAAAGCTGAGTGGCTGGGGATGGGAAAATGTCCCGGGTATTTTAGAAGCCGTTTCAGCCTCTGCTCTAGGCCAGTGCTTCCAAGGAGGAAAGGTGTGAGCTGAGGACTATGGCACTTTGTGCTTTGTCTCCCTGCCTGTTTGATGCTCTGTTAAGGCAGAGAAAGATATTACTTGCTGATGTGTTAGATACTTCATTTTTAAATGATCATAAATTTTTGCAGGCACTTAATAAGAGTAGGTTTACAGTGCAGAGGAAAAGTGAATATACCAAACCAGTGGAACACTTACGGAAGAGGAGATATTATTGTACAAAGAAGGACTGCAAATGGTAGAATTGCTTATCTGTGAAGCAGCTGATAGGTTGGGTTATTAGGGTGATTTTCAAAATAATAGTGGAAAGACTATAATTTGAAATCTTCAGTCTCTATTTCTATCCCTAACAGAAACTGAGAAATGCAGATTTAAAACTGTTTAAAGGAAAAATAAAGCTCAGAATATCTATCTGGTTGTGGAACTCATGGCCATATAAAAGGCCAAGCATTTAGTAAATGAAATTATAATAAATAGATTAAACATTAATAACAAAAATACATGAAATAATGCAAAATATTTATTCAAACTTCTTTTTGAAAAGTAGTGCTTTAGCTGAATACTGCAAGGCTCTTCTTAGAGCTTACAGAACTCGCCATTTTCAGAGAAAATACTGTGTATTTCATAGTGGATCAGTGACTGATTAAATCCTTATGAGGAGTCCTATCCACCTCTGGTTTTGCTTGTTTACAACAGGGGCAAATGATATGTTTGTTTAGGATATATAAACTTGTTAATTGTCTTACTGCACTTTTCCATCAACCCAGCTGACAATTCCATTTTATGACTGTACTTCTGAAAATTTAGGTTTAGAAGACACTTGTGTTTCAGTTCTAAACACTGTAGAGACTTCTCATATTACTAATATGAAACTAACTGGCATCAAGGCAGCATTCATTATTTCCAAAGCAGTTTACCACTGTGACATTAATTTACAATGATGAGCACTGTGGAAAGTTTCATCAAACTGAGAAGTAAGTTTTGATTTGTAATGGCACGCAGTGGGTGTTCATAGCATATGTTTTTATTTCATCCTTCGAAGAGTTTTCAGGAAATAGCAGCTAGCATGCGATAAAATAATATAAAGAGACATTATGAGCATTTTAACGTTATACGGATCATTATACTACATACATCTTGGAATTTTGCTACTTTAGATTTGCAGTTTGTTCTTGCAAACCACATTCTGCTTCATCTTAAGAAACAGCACATGGCTGGGGGTACAGGGGAGCTAATAGGGGTCCTGTCTTAATTAGCAGAAAATGAAGCAAGTCCCTCAAAAGATGTGCTGGGTTTAGGGCAAGAGCAGAGTTGGAAGAAGTTGGAAAGAACATGATGAAGATGTCAGGAATTCATCGGTCCTGCCGTGCGTGGTCCACCTTGTGGCCAAGAGTTGCACAGAGTTGCTTCTTGGTATTTTGTGGTCTCATTCAAGTATGTCTTCTTAATATCTTGTGAAAAAGGAGATAAATACAGTACCCGAAGAGCAGTAACTACTGGTGTGACAATTGCATGGAAACTCTTTTCAGATTCCCTTGTAGAAGGTTCAGCTGATGTTCTTGCCCTCAAAACTCTTCTGAGCGAGAGAATTACTGATGTTCACTATGGAAACTGTGGTGATTTATTCCGTGTATTTTTAGAAATTTAACTGAGGTACCTTACTTAAGGGCTTTGTGTTCTTTTATGGTTATTTAGTGTCTAACAGATAATTCAGCACATCTGTGACTCACAAACCTTAGTTGTGTGTGAAACAAAGTGCGATGAGTGTGGGCCACTTTTTAGACTGTACAGCACCAGAGGTTTGTATCTGATTTCTTGGCTCCCTCCCTGACCACTTGGCATCCCTTCCTTTTCTTCATTGCTGGGGACAGCTGTCAACACACTTGGTTTCTTGGCTTCAGAGGGAAAAAATGAGGATTTTTACATACATGGAACTCTTTCCTCCAAAACAATGATCTTGAGCATCTAGTAGAGCTTAGCGTTAGAGTTGTTCATTTGTTTTGTTTGTTGGAAATAAAATATCTCATCTATTACTGGCATGGCTTGGACAAGTGGGTAGGTTTGTGTGTATATTCAGTAGGAGTATTCACGAACTCTTTCAGCAGCCCAGTGAACAAAGGCAAACTTTCCTTTGAGCAATATATGGACAATTAGTAATCCAGAAAATGCACCTCTGGGTGACTCTACTGAGAGACTTTGTGTCTGGAGGTGTCGGAAGCTCTTGGACCTCAGGTGGCAGTAAACTGAAAATTACTTCGAGGTAATCTGTAAAATAAATTGTATTTTAGTGTTTAATGCCTTACATACACTGAGACACTTAAAGTGTGCTTTGGATCATATAATCTCTATTACTTATACTCAGTCTGTGACATTGATTTGGTAACAAGATGGGCAACATGGCAAAGGAGTGTGCTGCTTCCTTTCAAGCTTTTATTTTGGTTTTAGAAAGCAAAGTATTTGTTTAAAAAGTAGTGAACTGGCAATTTGAAGCTTCTTTGTGTTTAAAAACAAACAAACAGAACTGAAAAAAAAAAAGACTGAGAAATAGACATAGGGGAGAAAAGAAAGTGCAATATGGAGAGGTATAGATAGCAGAAGTTCTGTGGTCTGAGTTAAGCAGCAGGTCAGATTAGATGGTCACGAAGAGCCCATTTTGGCCTTAACAGCTGGAAATGTTTGAAGCATAGTGCAGGCTTCCCAGCACCGCAGGTCCGTTCTGACCTGAAGGGGTGGCAGGGTAGAGCCTCCATCCCCATCCCCTGGTCCCCAGCAGCCCGAACCTGCCTGGTTTCCACGTGTGTTCTGTGTTTCTGTCCGTCGGGCGCTGGGCTGAGCCCATCACTCATTTCACAGTGCCAAAATGACATCTTCTGTATGGTAATCACTCATAGTGCATTCAAACTATTCACGTGGAGGAGGAAGTCTCTGCCCCCGGGCTGGCTTCATGAGCTGTTTCCATTATTATTGTTATTGTTGTTATTATTTTATTTTATTATTGTATTATTATTGTATTTAGGCACGCTTTTCCGCATTTCATTTCTCCTTACAGTGGCCTGTTGTGTTTCCAGTCACTGAAAAACTCCTATTGCTACAGGTGTGTTTTACTCACCTCTCTTGTTTCTTTGGCCATGCTGAAAAATCAGTATAACTAAGTCCTGTGCCATTATTTGTTTCAAGAAAAGGATCCTCAGCTTCACCTCTGCATGTCCTGCTGCTCGTTCTGTCACATTTTCTGGTTTGCTGATATTTAGCCCGTGATTAAACAACTTGGAGAGAAGAACTTCCCAGAGGGAGGAGCTCTGCTCTTTTAAAGATCTCGCTCTTCTACCTGAAATTCCACATAGCAGCAAGATCATATCTCGACAGCCTAGAATGTTAACTTGCTGGAAGCTGTAGGAATGATGTCTTTAATAGCATCCAGAGATGCTGCTCTACAAGAGAAACCCCTCACTGTAATGTTAACAACATTCTGCCACTTCATGCCATAGAAGTTGGGAAGAATAAGCAGAGGTTAGGACTCAGGACCCCATTAAGACTTTTTGCTGTGTTTGAGCAATGATGAGGCTGCTGGCTTGACCTTAGTACTGAGAACAGCAAATAAAAGTAAAGATTAAAGGTATTCTTCACGAGAACGCAGGTGTTCGGTTGGTTCTAGGTTTGTAACCCTTTTTCCAAGACTTAAACAAAACCTGTGTGCCTCTTGGGTGTTGTCTTGGTTCGTCTTTCATGGAACATGCTGAGGTTAGACAGCTTGGTCTATTACGTATTTTTTTTCAACCAAATTATTTTGTGTAATAACTATAATACTAATGGAACTATATGTTATGGTTGAGTTAAGATTTGTCAGTTTGAAAATCAACGTCTTGGCTTCATTTCGACATTTGCCTTTCAGCATCAGTCCGTTAACCTGTCACACACTATAATTTCATTAAAACCATCATTTAATTGTAAGTTAATGTACAGCTATCTTTTACAGAAGACCTTTGCATACTGCCTGAATAATTTCAATACAAGTTTTCAACTGATATGATTGAAATAATAGGAAACACTAAATGCCCTCCAAACCCCTGTTTATGAATTCAATACTGAGAAATAAGATGCAACAGCCACATTACTGTGCTCTATAACATGGAGACAGTTCTTCGAATTATATTAAAACGGAAGAATAACGACGTAGGTCTATAGGTATATATCTCTGTCTACGTGTCTCGTACCTGCAGCATTGAAATGTACTTCATATGTAATTCAGAAAAGTTTCTGTTATTAAAAGAAGGACAAAGCCGATAGTGTAAGCTCTATATAACTGAAGAAAGAATTAACATCTGCATGCTAATAGCTTTAGTGCCAGTCACAAATAGACTTGTGCTTCACATATGAGAGACATAAAGCTTATTTCAAAATAAATTCTGGGTAATATTCAACCTGATTGAGTCTTTGGAAGCTGTGTTAATGTATTTGTTCAACTTGCACTCAAAAGCTTTTAAACAGAATATCACTTTTTTATATTATTCATGATAATGTAATTCCTGCCTTTAATCTCTTCAGGGTTTCACATGAAGTCATGATATGCAGTTCAGGGGAATTTGGATCATCCATTAATCATAGTATCTCTGTTTTTGTGTGTCTGCTCTTGCCCATCTCTTGAATCAGTCACTTGGCAGCAGCAGAGATTTGGGGATAGTCCAACACGTTTGACTGAAGGGGCATTATTTATTGAACTTGTTTCCTGCTACGGTACGTGTGGATTTCTGTAATGTGCAGCATGCTAAAAAGTAACAGAAATATTAGCATAATCACTAATATGATCCTCTTAGTGTTTCCACTGGAAGCACAGGTATGGATAAGTATATTGAATGATGACATATGTTTAGTAGAATAATTAGCTAAAAACACCTGGACTAATACAAAAAAAAACCCCCATGAGATAAAACTATGTAGTGAAGTATTCTCTCATAATTAAAAATTTTCTGCATACACCAAGGGACTGAATTAAAGTTTCAAAAACAATCTGAATTTTGTATTTTCTAAAGTTGTGGGTTGGTGGTTTTTTTGAATTCCTTAATTATTTTAATATTCAATGGGTAGCAGGGGGACGGAGGGAAGGGCTGAAAATCCTACAGTGTTATTAGTAGGTGTTGGATTCTTTCCTTTGAAGTACTGACAATGTCCTTTGAACTGCACTAATCTCTTCTAAGTGTAATAATGGGTGGCTTCTTTCTCAGTAAGCCACCAAAGACTGATCAGTGACACACTTACATTTCTTTTTTAAATATTTGTGAAATTAGAACAGTGCCAGAACTGAATTGTGTCTGCTATCAAGTTTTTGAAATAAAGCGGTGTTTCCTATCCCTTTTTTTTGCCTTATCCCCAAAAGTCTGTTTCAGTTTACCTAGACCCACTCTGACCTTTGCTTCTTTTCTCCTGTGTTCTCTCAGCTCCTTCTTTCCGTCTTTCCCATTCTAAGTTATCTCAGCTTCAGTCTTTTACACATTTTGTTCCCCTCTTATTTCCCATAAAACTTTCAGTTCTGGTTTTACTTTTACTCTACGTAGTTCTTGGCTCAGCTCTAATTTCCTGCATTTAATATTAGAGTAGTGGGAGAAGGCTTCTGGCTTTCCCACACCAGCTATGCAGTCATTTTAGTGAACTGCATCTCAAAAGTAGCTGGATGTTCTGTTCCTGGGCTGGAATTGGTGAGTTCTGAGATCCCTCTCTGCCTTGGGGGCTTGGAGGTTTCCCAGAAAGCGGTTGTAAGGATTTTTTTGAACCTTCTGAAATAATGTATTTTTCCTTTGTTGGCTTTTTGGAAATGATGAAAGCACGGCCGCTGAGCTTTCCCACATAAGCTGTGCCCACACAGACATTGGTAATAGGAAACTTCAGTGAGAACAAGTGGAGCTCGCTGGGGTTATGAGCAACAGTACTGAAGCCTTGAAGAGTCAGACATCCTGAACTGGCGACTGTTGCACCATCATCCCATAAGTAACAGCTTTTCATTTAAGAGATGGATAAAAATTATACTATTGAGTCTTCAGTCCTGGAAATCCATTTATAACTGTTCTGGGTTACTGACTATGAAAACATTAGTGTATATCACGTTATTTTTCCGAGAGAATAGCTGGAACTAAATATATATTTTTAGAAGCTGAAGAGAAATAATCAATTTTAATTTCTGTGTTCAGGCTTATAACTAAAACAATATGTGGTGCTTTAGCAGTCAGATTTCTAATTGAATCAGGTTTCAAATGTTTGGGCTCAGTACATGCTGTTGAGAACAAAAAATTACTTGAAGTATAAGCATCTATTATACTCTCTCATCTTTATCCACTGAAACAGACCTAATGACTGAATTGCTTTATTCTCCCTGATATTAAAAGAAAAACATGCTTTATACCATGATTTTAGTGGAAACAGATGAGGCTTTGGAGACATAATGGGAAGGACTATGAAACAGACTAAGACTCCTGTTTACTGTTGTAACAAAGCTGTATGTACATTTTGCTTTTCATTAAAGCAGAATTAGTTTAACCCCAGTTGTACAAAGGTTACTGTTTTCTACTATTTAGCTAAACAACTTCCTACAGTAAATTGTGTTATGATTTATCTGAATCTACCTACTGTCATAAAGGTTCCCCTAGAGAATACACATCTTCAACTGTATCTCAATCATAAGAAATGAGAACTTTTAAGGCGGTTGTAAATACATTTGTATAATTATATCTATATTTTGATTATTACATAAATTCGCATCAAACATTGACTGTTAGTCAAACAAGGGAATTAGCTTCTCTGCTAAGTTTTTTATAGCATTAATAGTAACCACAAAGGCAACCGGTAGGTTTTGTATTCCAGACACATAGCATATACAACACAGTTAAACAGTACACCTGCTGATAGGGGGTAATGAGCATAATTTATAGTGGTGGCTCATACAAACATAGTATTTGTGTCTGTATTTACATACTGAACATACACAGCCACATTTTGCTGTTTGCACAAGCCCAGTAACACAGAGCACGGTTGTTTTGCAATGTAGGTTTTGGGGTCTGAAGCGAGTTCATCCCAAATTTGCAAGTGAAGGCTGTAAGTTTATTTTGCATTAGCGACTGCCACTCTTAAACATGTGAATTAGGCAGTCGTGCGTGAATAAATGACTTTTATTTGGATGTGAGGCCATGGATACATCTGAAAATAACACAATATTTCATAAACCAACTTTTTACTCTGAAGGTGGTAAAAAATTTGGACAGGTGGTCTGGGCAGGTTGTAGAATCTCTGTCCCTGTAGATATTCAAATGTGAACTGGAGATGGTACTGAGCACCCTGCTCTGAGCACTGTGGACTTGATGATCTCCAGAGGTCTCTTGCAACCTCAGCCATTCTGTGACTCTGTGATATTTGGAAAGTGGTACATATATAACACTTATAACCATGTTAAATACTGTGCCCTATTGCTGCCTATTGAAACAGAAATAATATGTTGACTTCAACTGCTTATTTAGATCGTTCTCTGAAGGATGTTGCACCTACACTAAATCAACGAAATTACAAAATATTCTTGCCTCTCAGTTAACCTCTCTCCATAGTTATTGCTTATTTGCAGGTAGTTTACTACGGTCATCATCAGCCTTGCCCAAATTGTATAATGTTGCTGAAAGCATTCACATTTTTATGGGAGCAACTGTCCGTGAACCAGCAGTGAGAGACAACTTCTTCTCAGAGATTGGGATAGAAGCCTCTAGGAAACTAAACTGCATTAAAGGGAAGGGCAGATCTCAGAAAGCAAAGATTTGTTTTCGTAATTAAGTATATACTGTATTAATCTCAGCCTTAAAAGCAAGTTTTCTCATCTTTCAATTCAGTTGCAATTAATGGAGGTATCCACTGTGAAAACTGTTGTTATTGGATTTAAAATAGCCATCTTCTTTAGATAATCTATGGTTAGCTACAAGCTAAATTTACAGATACCCTCTGTGACCTTGGTCAAGGCAGTTTTCCCATGATAAAATTATGGTGGTATTTACTGAAGTTCCCTAAGTGTTGTTAAGAACATTTCAAAGCTGCTTAATGAAACTCAGGTCCATTTCTATTCAGTGCTATAAAAGGTTCATAAATAGGCCAGCAAGTCCCAGCTTGTATTCACGAGAGTGTGGGATGTAGGAAAGTAGGTAAATATGATCCATTTCTTCACTGGGAGACCTGGAATGCTTCTTTTTGTTGGAGATCTTGTGGGACTTTCCTAGCTGGTTGGTTTTGGAAGGTTGAGCTTAAACTGCTTTGTCAGGATCAGCTATTTGAATAAACTTACACAGTCCGTGCTCAAGTGTTTCCCATTTGAAGAAGAGTGCTTATCTTTGTTGTATTTCTTAAATCTGGAAACATGAATTTGTTTGAACTTCCTTGTTTTTAGTTACGTGTATTGCAAGAACATGTTGATTTGGCCTTTATTTTCTTGACATATCCAGTACGTCACGCTGAGTTGTAGAAAGTGATTTGCAATGGCACCACCAAATGTCACTGTGCCGTATGAAAGGTGATGTATGTGAACATTCGTTGCTGCATTTGATTGCTTGGGCTGGCATTAAGCCAGTTGATTTCCTAAGTTGTACATATTATTTTCAAAACACAGCAAGATTTCTTTGTGGTATTTCACAGTAATGGTGTAATTTAACATATTTGTGTTTATAATTTGACAAGCCTGAAAACATCAGACATTAGAGTTATTAAATAAGAGAAGAGAGATTTGGAGTTGTTTTCATAATGTTTTCTGACAGCATTATAATGAAACCAAATCTAGAAGTATCATAGTATCATAGATTTTTATTGCAATGAAGAGTCAAGAGAAAGAAATATTATGTTATTATTGACTACAATGCATAGTAAAGAAATAAATTATACCTTTTGAGGGGGATCCATTATGGTAAGCTTTTTTCCTTTCTAAATCAAGCAGATGAGTATATGATGACATGGTACTGAAACACGAGAAGAGGTGGTGGTGGAAAACCTTTTTGAATAATGCCAATAATTCTATTTTTCATGCCATTATACGAGGTAGCATTTAATTTTATCTAACTTTTCATGTTATTTACAACAGGATATTTGTTATCTCAAAATAGTTTGTTTATGAAGTACAAAGAACTCTGATGGTAAAAAAAACCCAACACAAACAAAAATGTTCATGAGCCAGGTCCAGCTAAAGCATGGCTATTAATCATCACCGTCCATTATTTACTGAGGATTCATTCATTGTTCCATAAAGGTATCTGGAGGGTCAATTAGAGACAACAGACAGGATTTTTCAAAGACACAAGAGGGTCAATTAGGCCCATCTTGTAATTTTCTGCTTTACCAGCAAATGCCAGCCTATCCCGCAACAGATACAGTGCAGTTTAGAATTAAATAGTGTGGATTTTTTTGAAGCTGTTGCTTTGCAGCCAGTGTGAACTGGAGTATTGTCAGTCCTCTGTCAAAACAAAGGAGAAACTTTATCGCTGAAGATCATGAGAAGCATGGATTTGTATTTTGGACTCAGAGTGCTGCAAGTGCCCAGGAAATGTCTGAGATAAAACAGTCTGTTCTTATCATGGAAGTCAATCATTTGTCTGAAGGTAGGACTGGACACAAATAATATTGCTAAATACTACCATTAAAAATGTAAAAGCATTTGATGCAGAATACTGTTTGTAATTAGTTTTGCATCAACCGCTCACTTAAAGCTCAAAATAAGTCAAAGATATGAGATCCTAATATAAACAACTAAATTAGCATTCATTAATGCCTAGGCAGCTCTTTCAGAACAGAAAATAGGAGATAACACTACAATATATATACGTGTATGTTTAAATACACAGACGTGTATATATATATATATATATATATATATGTACCTGCACCTCAAAAATCTGCCGAACTAGCAGGAAATTTTGATAAAATAACTTTACGAGCTTATCCTTTAGCTGAGGACAACAGTTCAACAGATTTAAGGCCACCTATGGACATGGGCATCACGCTTGCAATAGCTATATTGAAGTTATTTTTCTTTCACCGAGTTTGTCTTTACATGAAAAATGGCTGTTAGGAGTTGGCATGCTCTTCTATATAGATCTGAAACTCTTGGGCTATTTCTTGCCTCTGAACTTCGATTTGATTACAATGCCACTGTTTTCATGCTGCTTGAGTCTCTTTTATCTGAAAGCAGCCGCTACAAATGTGGTGTGTTAGTCGTGTAAAGATTTTTGTCTTTACAGATGGGGTTTTTGGAATGTCTGAGTATCAGATGGTCTCCTGTGAGAGTAAATCTCTGAGCGTGCTGCATCAGTTTGATCCGCATCGTCCTCTGAAACCCCCTATTCTCTGTAGGCTTTCAGCAGAGAGTTCTAACTAATGACTTAGGGCCAAATTCTGCCCTTAGATGCAGGCGCGTAATTCTCACTGATTCCAGAGGGACTTCAATGAGCATGTCGGAGAACACGGTTTTGTTCTTAGTGTGTGAAATTATAGCACAAACGGACAAAGGAATCTCATGCACATTCATCTTGGTGACCCCAAGCACACAGGAAGGCGATACGGATCCACCTGCTTTTCTCTTGGCTGGGGTTGTGCTGTTTCTGGCAGATCACCCCAATTCTTCAGCTGTCACTTGAGCCTACACTTTTTATGCTGTTCCGTCTTCACAGGTTTGCTATTGTGGCACTTCGGTGAAATTGGTGACATTGAAATGAATATTTCCTTAAGTAGCATTAGTAACAAATACACTTGTAAAAGATGCTTTCTTCTTTCTCTGGGAAGTTATGGTACATGAGCAGCCTTGTTCATATTCTGTAGGGAATTAGTTTGCAAAGACAAAGCTAGATGTGTGAGTGCAGGTCTGAAGTGGTTTAATACACACAGATACGCAGCGGGAAGAGCGGTGAGCTTTTCCACACTTTTCCTCTGTGGGGTGGGATGTGGTAAAGCATTTTGCCTACAGGTGAACAGAACAGATGTCTCCTTGTATCGGTCTCTAGTTCTCTCAGGTTTTACTCTCAGTATTATCCCCTTCACATTCTTTATAGTGCAAGAAATCAGTTGTTACTTCATTTTTTAACAGTTTTTTATCTTGCTTCTTATTTTTTAACCAAACCCTTCCACACTGAAGGCTTGTTATTATTTTACTATCCTGTTTTCAGGAGCAGCTTTTACATGTGTTGGTTACGTATCTCTGAAATATAGTGTCAAAGCTTAGATTGGCACCAAATTTGCTTATCATCCGCTCTTTGTACTCAGGACCTACGTGTGAGGAAAATCTTACATTTTTTGCTCTTTATTGTCAGAATTTGTCTCCTGGCTGAAGACCCTGGACTGGATGTTTTGTATTTCTTGAACTGATTGCTTATTAGGCCTTTGTGTATTTGGTTTGGGTTTGTGATGTATCTGCCTGCTTGCCCTTCTATCTCAGTCCTTGGCACATACATTTATCTTCCAGAACAGACTAAATATTTTCAAACCAGGTGTTGAGGCACATCAGGTTTGCTTCCTGACAATTCTATCCCATGGGCCTGAGTCGTTTTTATGCTTTGATTAATACTGCTCCTCACCAAAATAAAGTTGTTTGAGATGTATCTGCGCAATCTCAGATATCCTTATCATACACAGAATTGACTGTCTCTATTGTATGCTTTATTTTTAATTTCATAACTTTAATTTTCTGGTATGCTGCCATTCATGTTCTAGGTTTCAAACACAGAATTACTTAAAACTTTGGGGTTTTGCTTCCATCTCAGCTTTTTAAAAGACATCTCCTTGCTGTAGCAAAAAGCCTATTGTGATAATGTCCACTTTAGTTTTTGATTCTATAACTACACTACCATAAGTAAACCCCTGATTACATAATTAAGAAAAAATAATAAGCGTTCTTGTGTTTAAATTATTTTGTCTCTCCCCAGGCTGATGCCTCATGTCTGTTGGGCCTCTGTGCAGGCATCTTTTGGCTGCCCGTGTTGTGTTCCCGTTCCTCACAGTGTCCCTGTTTTATCTGCTTGCTTTAAAAAAAGAAACATTGCAAAACTTACATCAAATACGCAGATAAAGAGGACGAAGAAGTTTCACTCAACTGGTTAGCCTGCTGCAAAACAGAGTTTTAAACTGCTACATTAAGCCTTTGTATCGACTAAAGTGCCCTTCACCAGCAATCTGCACATCGCTAAAATCCTTCCCAAACACTTTTTTACGGTCAGGCTCAGCCACTCTTGCTTGCGCTGAGCGGCACCATATGCTTCAGGTAACCTCTCCAAAGCGGTTGCCAGTGGGACTACTTTTGTAAATGCTCACCAGTGTGAGCAGAGGTTACACAATCTCACCCACGGTGAATAATAATGTCAAAGAGCCATTAACAGTGCGGAGTGACAAAGTGTGGAGAGATCCATCAGCTCATCCTGTGTTTAATGAAACAGAAATGAACATCGTATTGCCCTTGTTTTCTGTCAGATTTTCCAGGTCTCCATGAGGCTTATTAATCTTAGGGTGTAATGGAAAATGTGTTGCTATGTTACATACTACAGCAGCCTTTGTGCTCAAAGGATTGAAGGCGTTATTAGTCTTTGTCTTATTTACATGCTGTAGTTGGGTGCGTGCTGCCATCGCTGCGCTCGAGCACAGCAGAGAGTGAGCTGGTGAATGTTTGTGCGCTTCTGAAGTGTGTGCTAATGCATGCGGCCAGATGGCTGCATGGTACGTCATTTTAACCTGAAGTAATGATCAGAAACCCTCTTTTGAGAAACACCGACAACACACGCTACAGACCTTGGAAATTTACTGTTATGAAAAATATAAAATAGGAAGAGTCGCTTGGTAACCACATTCTGGTGCACCCCAAAATGGATGTTTCCCCATTTCTGAAAGAGAACTTTCAGGCTCTCAGAAACGAGAGGTAGAAAATGAATGAGTAAATGGGTAAACTGGGGGTCCTGGGGACAGCAGGGTGACCATGAGCCAGCACTGGGCCCTTGTGGCCAGGAAGGCCAATGGTACCTGGGGTGGGTTAGAAGGGGGTGGTCAGTAGGTCAGAGAGGTTCTCCTGCCCCTCTGCTCTGCCCTGGGGAGACCACACCTGGAATATTGTGTCCAGTTGTGGCCCCTCAGTTCCAGCAGGACAGGGAACTGCTGGAGAGAGTCCAGCGCAGCCACCAAGATGCTGAAGGGAGTGGAGCATCTCCCGTGTGAGGAAAGGCTGAGGGAGCTGGGGCTCTGGAGCTGGACAAGAGGAGACTGAGGGGTGACTCATTAATATTCACAGATATATAAAGGGGGAGTGTCAGGAGGATGGAGCCAGGCTCTTCTCGGTGACAACCAGTGACAGGACAAGGGGTAATGGATTCAAACTGGAACACAAGGGGTTCCACTTCAATTTGAGAAGAAACTACTTCTCAGTGAGGGTGGCAGAGCCTGGCCCAGGCTGCCCAGGGGGTTGTGGAGTCTCCTTCTGTGCAGACATTCCAACCTGCCTGGACACCTTCCTGTGTAACCTCATCTGGGTGTTCCTGCTCCATGGGGGGATTGCACTGGATGAGCTTTCCAGGTCCCTTCCCATCCCTGACATTCTGGGATTCTGTGACTAGTAAAAACCCAGATGTTCTGGGACCTCCACCAAGTCTCGCTGCCCAATGTCTCCACTGTCACTTCACCCAGTTGCGCTGTCCCTGTGTCCCCGTGCGCTGCCAGCGGCAGTGGTGACGGCCTTTCACCTGCTGCTGCTCGGTGGCAGAAACAAGGTTTGGTTGTCCCCAGCTGGCCGTGTTGCTCGCTGAGCCGGCACTGCCCGGGATGCTGCTTTTCCTGCAGAATGCCCTGGGGTGTTTTCTGCCTCGAGTTCTGTTCCTTTCTTTTAGCATGCAGGACAATTATGGAGTAATTTGCATAGCATGTACACTTTGCCAAATTTTGAAAATTGCCGTGTTTGAAAAGGAATCGCTGCCATTTGCGGTGCCACACTGATTAATCACAATTAGGGACAAAATACGGCGCTTTTATTAAGCTTCCAGTGAGCAGGAAAATTATCGCTTCCTGAAGTGATAATTCCATTAGTGAGAATTCCCATTTAGAATGTGATGCTTTTGTGTCATTTTAGAAATAATTTTCACAATTTTGAAAATGGTCTTATAGCTGTATGCAAGTTGCCTAAAAGTACGTTGGTGTTACATTTGCATGCTGACAGCATCCTGTTAGGAGTACATGGGTTTTTTTACTGATGTGGTTGCAGGTGAGATAAATGCTGATGTAATACAGGTTGAAAGATAAATATACCTAGCTGTGTATTTTACTGGAAGTCATTTACAGGTCCAAATAGAATAGAAATCTGTCATAGCATTTCTAATTTTTTGGGGCGTCTTTGCAGCTTCCTCCACCGGTGCTTATTTTGACTAGAAGAGGCGTTAATGCAGGCTCCCAAATACCAGCTACAGGACCGTGCAGCTCTTTCTTTGCCCGTGGTAGATGTAACCGATGGCAGGGATTTTACAGGACATGAATAGATTTAGAGAAAGACAGTAAATTATTCTAGGATGGAGGGAACCACCGTATTTTCCATGACCGCAGAACTGTTCACACATCACAGGTGGGTTGTCAGATGGGTTACTAGCAGGGCAGGGAATCACTTTCGTTCTCTTGTCACGCTGATGTTCGGTTATTCCCTACAAAACTGAATACTAAATGACATCTTAGCTGCTATTGCAGGTTCACAATTTCTGTCTTGCAGCCCGCCTCTCCCACAAAAGTCTCTAAATGGCCGTGCCAAAGTAGCATTTTAGCGATAGGACTGCGTTTTGTCCTCTTTTATCTTGTATGGAGTAACTACTAATTGAGAAATAAAGCGAGAATGACCCTCTTGGCTGGCGATGGTGGCTGTTACCTGGGAAGTGGGCCACTGGGGTTTCAGTATCTGCTTCAGTGAAACTTTAATTACTTCCAGAAAGTGGAATTGTATGAAGGCGAGAAGCGAGCGGCCCTGAGCCGCCGCAGCTATCAACCAGGGACAGGCGATGCCTCCCGGCCCCCCGGAGACGGGAATTAAACCAGCTTACTCCTGCATCACAAGAGGAAGATGCCTCTTGGACGGAATCTGAATCTAACCTTGTTTGCTGCTGCTTTTCTATACAAGAGCCAAAACAGATTTTTTTTGTTGGGAATTATGTAGGGTTTTTGGTGTGTTTTTTTCTGACAAATGAAACATTATCAGGGAAATTTATTTCATAATTTAAAAAAGAATAGTTCAGGGTTTTTAAAGCATTGTTTTTTGAGAACTAACACTTTATTTGTTTTTCTTGCATCAGCTAGAAGAACCTCAGTGTACTTCTGGTCTTGCCAGTGAATTAGATACAGGCAGTTTGCACTATATAATTTGTGCAAAACACATCATGTTACTTAAAATGTAAATTTGTTTATAAATACACACACATACGCACTATATGTTTATATTATTTTAGATTTACATAAAATATATCGAAGTCTTATTACAATACATCCTAAAATTAGTAACATATTTCTGTTGAACTGTGGCCAAATGTGGCAACCTCTTAGGAGTTTCCCTTTCCTTCATCATTGTCTCTATGCTGCTCAGTGTTAAAAACCCAGGTTTTCTCACATGTCTTTACAAAAAAGAACATTATCATAATTTGTTTGAAATAACATGTTTAAGTTATCAATATGCGATATATTCCAACACTCATAAAAGTTAGATTTCTGGATAAACACCGATAGAAGTATTTTTAACCATGTAAAAAAATCAATTTTCATAAGATTACATCTTCTTACTTCTCTGTATATACAAAGACTATATTAAAAGAGAGATTAAATTTTTCTCTGTGGAGTAAAATGCAAACAGAAAATTATTTTTCATTTTTCACTGCAAGCAATGGATTATCATTTATTTATGAGACTCTTTAATCTAGAATATATGGAAATCTTTTCTCGAAGCACAATGTAATATTGAATTGGGAATGTTGTCTGACAGTTTTCTTCTTATGGTTGCATAGAGTGATTCTACTGTATGAATTTTTTAAAGAGGCTTCAATGTACTCGGTGTTTGAAAGGGAGGGAGTAATCAGAGTCATCTTGGACAATCCTATACATGCATGTCCTCCCTCCCTGCATTCTTCAGACAAGCTTCTGCAGAGAAGACCAGGCTAGAGCCACTTTTAACATCAAGGGACATGTCTGGGTGTTTTTTGCTTGTCCTGGTACGTAACTGCACGCAGTTGTTCATTGCTGTGGCCAAAACACATACCGAGTCACTCATTTCCAACGCTTTTTCCTTCATCTAAGGGCATTTTTCTCGCACAATCGGTACAGAGGGCTGGATCTTAATCAGAGTGTGAATCTGGGGGTAAATTGGTCCAGTATTTAAAGGGTGTGTTACCTTTTGTCTGACAATATATGGTAGAAGTCCAGTAAAAAACCTGGTTTATGCCCCAGAAGTTTCTGTCCCTCAGGACAGCATTGTGATAGAACTTCCCTCATTGTCAAAGGAAATTATGGTACAAGCTAGTGAGGCAGCTGTGCTCCTCCAGCATTTCACAGCCATAGGTGTGTAGCCGAAAGGATCCTTAGCAAGTCTTGTTAAATTGCACGTTCAGCGATTATAGCGGATTTGTGGCTGGTATGAAACATGTCTTGGAAGCTACAGTTTGTATCAGAGACCAGAGCTCCGCCAGTTGTGTCCATTTTCCTAAAAACCCTGGGCCAGATAGTCAAAAGATGCAGAAATAATGTCTTGATTATGAATAAAATGATCTACAACAATGTGCCTTGTAATTCAGCGTTTTTGGTGTTCGTAAATTATAGTGACAGAAAAATGTAAGCTAAGCTATTCATTTAGGTTGATAGGAATTTTACATTAACATGTTTACAGTTTTTATATGTTGGAAGAGTCCTTAGAGAGAAATGAAGCCAATTAAGGAGAAATAAAGACCTGTGTGGCTTTCTGTATGTATACCTTCATCTAAACGCCGTTGTATAAACAATAGAAATTCAAGGTATTTATGCACCAACTGCTTTTTCCTTTGCCTTTGTCAACAATCACCTGTATACTAGTGATTATAATTTGAGTATCCTAAGGAGAAAATAACTTATCTTTTTGCTGCAGAGAAATACTGTGACAGAAAATAGTTTTCTCTGAATTTGTTTAATGCTTAATACCGTGGTGGCCACGTAATAAACAAAGTATTTTGTATTAATTTCGAACAGCCGTTCTGCTTTTATCTCCAGCTTTCCATTGCATTCCAATAGAAATACTGAACCTGGGAATCGGTTCTGCCAGTCGCTGTTCTTTGTCACTATTTTTGTATTGTTCGTATCAGTGGAGCAACGGGAAGTTCTATTTGGGACCAGACCCTGAATCAGTGGGAATACAGAGAACTTACTGCAAGGCACACGGGAATATTCCTTACATAAGGATTAAAAGCTTTTACGTGTTGAATCTAAACTTTCTAGGAAAGCTAATTTTCATGTAGGTTCCATGTAAGCCAGTTTCTTCCCCACAACCATGGCCGATGCCGTATTCTTCAAAACAGGAGAGTGTAATCTAATCTACACGACTGTGTTGTTTTGCCATTAGAGGAGATAACAAAATGTAGAGTTTGGATTGCAGGTTCAAAAGAACAAGTCTGCAAAATTCAGCCTTACTTAAGAAACCAAATCAATTTTTCAAAGAGTCTAATAGCAAAAGTCACACTATGTCAAACGTAGGTAATGATGGAAGTCCTCCTAATGCACAAGTTAGGCATTTAATATAAACACATCTTGGTGCATTTGGCATTCTGGTCGTAGTAAGAAAGAGCTATTTGTAGAAAGTTACATATGGTCATCTGAACTAATTGCTAAAACGACACTACATTAATTGGATAATTAAAGATTGCGAACATGTGGCTATTGTATTCCTTGGGCATGAAGCCAACTATTTCTGTGGCTGGGAAAGTGTCTGGTAACATAATTCACGGTTCATCTGTTGTATTCTTTTTCATAGAAATAAATAAGCAACATGGGTCTTAAATTTAGATTAGAAAAAGTTGGTATTTTTAAATTGACGTTTAAAGCACATGTGTGATTTCCTTTGTGTTTACGTTTTGACACTTTTGAATGGTGGCAGCTTTCTTCTTTTTGGCATCCATCTCACAAATTAATAGTATTGATTTTGTTTTAGATTTATTGTTAGCATTTTGGAAAGCGTTCTGTAATTGCGGATACTTTGTAACATGAGACCTGGTGCTCCCTGGTTCATTTTGAAGAGGGTGAGTGTTGGCACACAGTCTGAAGAACTTTGTAATAGCAGTAAATGGTCCGTGTGCTTCACCTTTACCTATCAAGGTTATTTGTCAGCGAAATTAGGTCTGGTAAGTGGGATTTGTTTCAGTGGATGACAGACTAACTTCACTAATTCCTGTACGAATTAGTCATTTGCGTGTGTGTCTGAAGTTTTGGTTATTATTTTTCTTGTTCTTAATTTGAAAGTAAAATCTGTGGTCTCTCAATGACCTTACAGTGACTGATCTCTAAATACAATCACTCCAAACTCCTTTGAAAACTGACACATATATCAAATTTACCTTTGACTATCAAAACATTTTACAAATATTTCATTTGCTAGAAGCAGTAATAATTCTTAAGCGATTGCAGTTATTGTTCCAGTGTGATTGGATCTCAGTGCTTTGTTGGTATCCGTACTGTGAGTGTCTCACAATAGAATCTTCTTCTCATCTTATTCTGAATTATCAATTTTGTAAGAGTAAAAAAAAAAAAAAATCAGTTTTACATTCTGGATGAGCAACTTATTGATTAGTTTAGTCTGAGCAAAATGGTCACAAATTGTCAATACATGGTCAAAAGGGTGTCAGAGGCATATAAAAATAGATCTATAGTTTCTAATTGTATATTTGTTGACTTACATATGCTTGCTTTCTTTTTGCCTTTCTGTTGTGTTTTAGAAGTCAGTACTAACAATTATTTTAATGGTAAGAAGGCGAAGTCACCGAGTAGAAATAAATATAGGAATACTTCTTATCCAAACAAATAATCATAATTATAGTATGTCTATATGCTCTGGTTTTGACCAGAAAAATATATTATGCTTCCAAATTTTCAGTACTTTCAGACAAAAAAATGTCATTAGAAGACATGATTGGCTATGTTATTATTCTCCCTGGATAGGTTATTTTTTTCTACGGAACTTGTACAGCAATGAGTGTTGTACACCTGTGTCTGCACCGGCATCCAAACTAACACGGATGGTTTTTGTCAGAGTCCCCGCAGTGACACTTGCACCCTGACCATGTTATTGTTTGTTGTATTGCCAAGCGATGTCAAGATAACTAACAAAGATAAACTTGTCCAGACAGAAACATAAGAGACACTCTGATTTACCTGAGGATGCTGATTGCAACCAGAAAGGTCAAGAGAATACAAAGTATTTCTGTAGATGGAATTCCATCCAAACATCATTCAGTGCTGCTACCTGAGTACCTTGCGTTTGGAATGAGAAATTGCATTGAATCCTTTGTCTATGCAATTGGTGTTGCATTAGACATCAGTTGACTGAGGTACAGAGTGTGTTTTTACTCGTTGTTATGAAAATTATCAAGACACTACAAGAAAGAAAAACCTTTGCAGTGTGTTCATGAGTGTATCTGAATAACTGATGACAGGTACAACGTACTTCACAAAACCCTCATGGGGTGTCCTGAGATGATACCTGGAAGCAAAAAATGCCTGCAGGGCTGGCAAACAGCCGCAGTACGTCGCTCTCGGCAAGAGCACAAACCAGTAACTCTGGAGAAGGCAAAATGTGTTGTGGCACAGTCATTTTTGGAAAAGAAACAAGGCCTGGTTATGCTTCTGAGTTAAGCTGTTATCGGATTTCGAGTGTCATTCATCACTATTCTGAATGCCGGTGTATCCATTGACATCCTTCTGAGTGGGAGGGGTTCGAGAGAAAAGTGAGGATTGCCTGTGATAATCAGAGAGGTTTGTAGGAACCTAGAAGGCAGAGGGAAAACGGTCTATACATTTGCTTTTTGATCAAGTTGTCGCTTCAGTTTGAGCACTGAAGTGTGGTCTATGATTTGCCTTGCCCTGGTGAAGCTCCCCGTCTAAGCAAACTCAAACAGCACACAGGCTTCTTGTGCACAACAGCACACGTGTGATGCACGATCCGTAAAACTAAATGTTTAAATCCTTTATTTGTGTGCCACCGTGTGAATGCAGTTCAGCAGCTGACCCAGCAAGGGGAGCTGTAGATTAGTGCGGACTGTTCCGTAGCTTCATAAACCAGAGTATTTTCTTAAGGAACGATCTATTTCACTAAACTTCTGAATTTTCACAATAATTTCAAGGGAGGGTTCCATAAAATACTGGCCTGCATGTTGTGTGGGAGAGCTGTTTATTCCATCCCAGCCCGCTCACCCTCCCCCACATTTAAAATGTTTATAAAGCTGTGCTGGTTTTGTCGCATATTAGAGCAGCGTCGATATCTGTGTGTGTGATATCAGTTCATCTGGTCCTGGATAATCTGGTACAGGAGTCAATGAACTTAATGCAGTATTGGTAATCCAAAAGGGTTTGAGTTAAGTGTTTTTGACATGCAGAATCAAGAGTCAAGGGCAAAGCAGACTTGAAATATTCCTTCAGCGCAGTCTGGTAGGGATGTAATTGAATACCTCAGGTAAAGCATCTTATCAGAACTAAAGCTGGTTACTGTCTCATCACCAACAGAGGGGTGTGTGTGTGTCTTCTCCACTCAAGTGCTCTTTTGACATTGTTGAAAGTCCTTTAAGGTCTCAGTTCACGCTGGAAATTCTGTCAGGGATGCATTTGCACCTTATAGGATAAATTCTGCTTCCCCCAAGTTGCTCCATGGCATGGTGGTTGTTCTAGCATTTGAGTAGTTAATGCCAAAGCAGCTAAAGTATCACGAGAGGCTGCTCAGAAAGGAATCACGAAAGTAATACATATTGCATATTTGTGTTATTAATGTTGTATAAATCCTCATAGTAAAATAGGGAAATGTTTCCACTCAGACTAGAGTCATAGATTTATATATATATATATCTACATATCTATATAGATATGTAGATATATATATATATATCTACATATCTATATAGATATATCTATATAGATATATAGATATTTAGAGTTATGGAGTTATATTTTTATATATAGAGTTATAGAGTTCCTTTAGGAGGCAAACAGAGAGAATTTAGTGAAAAGATGCGTCAGAAGACTAAACTGCCAGAAATTTTCTATCACAATCTATCTCTGAGGTTGCAAATTGTGTAGAGGAGGAAGTTTGAGCGTAAACAGTGTGTTCAAATGTCTGTGAACAGAAGAATTTTATGGCTCTGATTTTACTAAGTCTTAAGGCTGCATTATGAGTATTGCGATATTTAATGTTTGTATCAAACAGCAGCTCCTATAGCCGTGCAGTTGGCTGTAATTCTCATGCAAAGAAAGGTCTTCCCACCCGTGAATGTGGATGGGGTCTTGAACCGGTGGAGGACTCGGGCACAGTGTTCAAATGGAAAGAGTTCAAAAGAGATTTAACACTCTGATTTGTATTGTTTTGTTTTATTACCAAGCATATTGCCAAATGAAGACATTGTCATTTGGTCCTTTAATTTGTGTTTTTTCCTTCATTATCCTTAAGATAATCCTTGTTAAAGCAGAACTTGCTAAGGCACTACTGGTTTTTTTTCTATCTATAAAATACTTATTTTTGGGGAGATGCAAAATAGTTACAAATTTGAATCAAAATTTTACTGTTGTTATGTGATGAAAAGAGCCCATTTGTATTCATTTGAGCTCCTCATTTGAATACAAAACATGAGAATTATTAGATAGGGAGAGGATTTTGAAATCGTGTTGATCCTGTGTTTCATTAAGAGTGTCCCTGGGTTGGCAGGGGTACTTTTCAAATTTAAACTGTAGTGCTAGACCAGGACCATCTTGTTTTCACAGTGGATAATCATGGGCAGGATAATTGTGCTCCACAACATGTTGTTAGTTGTGCTTTACTGATGGCGCTACATCAGAGCTGTTGGGTCTATGCAGTGAGACATTAGTGTGTCAGGCAAATTTATCCACAAAAATGTGACGAATTACGATTTTTACCTTCTCTTTCGGGAATCATAATTCCCATCGCTATTCCCTCTCCTAATATCCTTTATAAAAGCAAAGGCAAAAAAGTTCAAATAGCTTTATAAGGTCGGCTCCTCGGTGTGGCACTTGTGGAATCTTGGACCCCAGTTTTTCAGGTGAAATATTTTATTCAGAAAGGTGAATTTTACATTAATGATGTACATGTCGTCGTTAAAATTGAAGTTATTTTCTGCCCTTCCTTCCCTCCCCCCAAGGAAAACAAGAAAATGCTGATTCCTGTAAGCATTCTGCGTTTGGACATAATTTCTAGCATTCCGGAGGCACTAGAGGCTGAAGAAAGAAGACTCTTGGGACTGTGAAATGCAGAACCTTTTCCTGCTTGAAATGATAAAATATCCAAAGTGTATGAGTGTGTAAAACTTACAAATACTATTTAATGTGTCAAAAAGGGTACAAGCAACGTTGTGATTAACTCTGCTTTAATTATAAGAGAACATGGACTATAGGGCCAAATGGTAACCACACTTGGTAGGAGGCTTGCGTGGGGTATTTATTATTAATACAAATTAATTGTATCACCTTAAAGCAGAGCTTAAGTTCACTATGTCTTAATTTGTGTCCACTCTGTAGCTTTGTTCTAAAAAGGAACAGGATTTGACTATAAAGGCAGAACACAAGAGCTGGGAAGCGCATAACGTGACTCGCTGGCCCTTCGTCTCTCCCCAGTGACCCCAAGGGTGTTTTGCCACATAGAAAACCTTTACTGGCATCTCTCTCGTTTCATTTGCACCCAGTTCAGTGTGAGCTCCTTGTCCCTCTCCTGCACAGCCACTGCTTGCTCAGAATGGAAGACATGCTTTTACAATTAACATTTCTTTATTGTGGTTGTTGGTTTGAGTTTCAATTGTTATCACCTTCAACACTTTCCGCCCTTTTTTATGTGCGTGTGCTGAATGTTTAAATTTATCTATTTTTCAGGTATTCCTTGTAGCAAGAGCTGTATTTCACAGTAGTATAGTATATAAAGCAGTTTAAAAAAACATCCTTAACATCTCGTACTCGCAGGAAACGCAGGAGATGTGGTTTAGAAATAAATATGCTCAATTTTAAGTTACCAGACTGATGCCTGAGGATGGTGAATAATTCTGTAAAGCGTTTATTGCAGAGCTCAGCCGTGCTGCAACAAAGTCTGCAAGGCGGAAAAGTGCAGCTCTCAAATCAACAAATCTCAAGCCAGTAATATCCACCTTTTTTCATTTTCCTTTCTGTTCATAATTGATTGTAAACTTACGTGAATTTTTCAGAATAACTGTCTTATTGATTGGAAATAAGCTATAAAATGTCATTATAAGAGTCATTCACTTCTTCTCTCTTATTACTGTAAACAGACACAGATCAGGCAAAATGCTATATTTTTATTTTCATGTATTGTGTGATTTGTACCTGTTACGTATGGAAAACAGCGAGAGGAAGATGTCACAGATAGAGGAAGGAATTTATCATGGCTGAGATCTTGTGCTTATACAGCTTAAAATTAAGGATTTCATCTTTATGTGAAAGGCAGGACCCCTCTTGGTCTGCGCTGCAAAACTTCTGCCAAAGCCTTTCCCATACAAGAGCAAAATACCCTAAAATACAGGAACTCACTGCTATCAGGAGCCACTCAAATCATTAAGCTTCTGTCATATATATGCATTTATGTGCATTATGTTAAATAAGATACAATTCCTGCCTAAAAGTGACTATTTCCAAAAGATAGGAACCAGTTTTTGTAGGTAGATGGTTTATGCACACTGCTAATAGAAATATACTTGAAGAAGAGTTAAAGCAGCTTGTGTTTTTCACTCCTTTGGTAATTAAGGGTCCGTTCTACAGCCATCCGTTTTCAACACTTAAACCTTTGTACGCTCAAGAGTTCTTTGACATGCCTCTGAATAATGTGTGTTCTGAATGAGGAGACCTGAAGGACTTTGTGCTCGACGTCACTCTAGGAGTGAAACCAGTAAATTTAGAAGATACAGTAAGGAAGCTTGTGTTTGTTTCTCAAACTGTTCCTCTGACTAAATCACCAGTGTGGTTGGTGTGTAGGTGTATTTGGAAATTCCCAGGAGGAATATTGAAGAATTATTCAAAGAGCCGTTTTCACTAAGCTGCCCAGTGCGGTTGTACGCGTTGCTGGCAAACCGCAGAGATGCTCGGATTCCTTTGGACAGACGGGTGTTTGGAAAGCACTCAGAAATATGTCAGATGCTGCATGCACTGAGCCAAGCGAGAAATGGTTTCCTGGAAGTAGCAGCAGGTGTCTTTACTGTGAATGCCTGTTGGTTTTTGTCATGAGAGATGCCATCTCTAACTTCTTAGCAGGTAGATTCATTCTCAGTGAGTTTCTGACACTGAAGACTCTTCTGTGGCAAGGAGCTTTGGAGCAGTAAGAGCTGCTGGCTTATACAGCTGCCTTTCTATAAACTGACTGGGTGTGAGGAACAGTGTCCAATCTCTCAACTTATTTGTAAACCTGTTGTTTTTACTCCTTCCACTTTAATTTTAATAGTCACCAGTAGGCCTCCCTAGCTCTCTTGTACTTGGTTCCTATTGCACCATAGCCAGTATTTGGAACTGCTTTTCATTAAAGATGCTCTTGGTGGAATCGGATAGGGAAGCCAAATAAAAAAAAAAATAAATGGAAAATATAAAATGAAAGCAAGTAGTGGGGAATTTTTGGTGTTAGTTATTGATTTCCTTGATTGTGAGCACTCAGGAACGCTGACACGCAGTGTACCTAATTGTGATTTTATTGACTATCATTTCCACCTTGTTTATCCTGCCGGGGTCTGTTGGTCATTGTGACTGATGGGTTTCACTCATTCCAAGTCCAGCAGCTCTGACCAAGTAGTCCTTTGTTCTTACATCCCTGCCTGTTTGAGTTCTGTGTGTACCATGACCGCTGCTAAAGTGGAAGATGAAAGCCTTGTAGCAATTCCATAGGCTCTAGAGGGACATTTGTTATTTTAAAAAGTTGATCTTCATGCCTGGGAAAAATTCAGTGTGTCGCTTGTGGAAATCCTGTCTTGTACTTAATTTATACATTTCCCAGGACCAGACCAAGGTACCAAAGCTAGAGACAGTGCTGTAAATAGGGCTGGACTTCTATGGAGGTTTAAGATGTGAAGAAACAGGCAAGAGGCAAAAGGACAGGAAACATGACGGATTTTCAGGCACAGATGCCTTAGGACAGGGTTGTGGAACTCATGTTCACAGGGGGCCACATCAGCCTCGCGGTTGCCTTCAAAGGGCCAAATGTAGGAGTAGTTACATTTATACAGTCCTGAAATTACATTTGGCCCTTTGAAGGCAACCGCGAGGCTGCTGTGGCCCCCGGTGACAATGACACCCCTGCCTCAGGAGATGTGACTGTGCTTGGCTGGGCGGGAATCACTGTGGGTGCCCCCATTGCTCTGCCACAGCCTTCTCACCTGCCTCACGCTGGGGTGCCTCTCCTGCAGGTACTCTGCTGAATCTGCATAGGTGGAAAAGATGTATAGAAATAGAGCAGTGCTCTATGGTTTTTTCTTTCCAGTGCCATTTGTGGTCCTTCCCTGACCCAGGGCAGTTTGGGGTCCAGCTTCTTCCCCAAATAGATGCTGACACTAATATACTCTGGTGGAGAGAGGAGATGGGAGAGATGTCTATCTTCACCCTTCTACATGAAAAGAAAACTCTATTATATGAAAAGATCCTTTTCCAGGGTCTTCTGCTGCCCACAGATCCCGCTGCGGGGAATTAGAAACCTGGGTGTATATCATTCCGTTTTAAATCTAGTTATGTTGTAACAAAAAAACCCCAACCCAACAGCGAAGGAGTGCTGAGCAATTTACTGTTTAAATAACACAAACAACATAAGTCAAAAGTATTTATGTTTCTCCTCTAATAATTTTAATTTTCACATTTTTCTGGTGTATTGTATGGCAAGATGTTATTAAGAGTTTTATGGTAATGATTACATTAGCCTTACAGACTATTTTTACTAGCCTTTTTTACTGTCACATTTGCTACATAAGCCTAATTTTATGTTATTGCAATGATGTTCTGTGGTATGTTCAAATAATCGATAACAGTACAAGGGTTGTTCCAGTGGGATCACATTATATGAGTTTATAATATACAATATATGCTTTGATGTATACATGGAGTGTTTGCTGGTTTTCCCCCTCTTCTTAAATACAGAAATTTCTAGTTGTGTTTATTCCCCTCGTCAGCACACTTTATCATATCAAAGCCTTTACAGACAGTGTAGAACTACTGAGTTATGTTTGGGTCATGTTTTGCAGTGTGCCCTTTAATACCGTAGCTTTAGAAATGCAATTTTCAGCCTCTGCTTATTAGAATATGATAAAGTATCCCTGGTCTATGTCCAGCTCCACTAATCTCCAGACTACACTTCATGAATTAGGCATGAAGATTTTAGTCAATGTGCTTTCAAAGACCAATGTTTAGGGAATCATGGATTTTCTACAAGCTGAGGTAGAAATCTATAATAGGAAGAACTGATTTTCAAACATCATATTCTGTAGAAGAAATGACCAGTTCTGGCTTGGAAACAGAAAACATTTCCTTTTAGAATACTCAAGAACTGGTTAAAAATGTACTGTAGGTTTTAACTTATAAAAGGAGTAGCTGTTTAAAATGCGCTGTAAGTGCCATATAGTGCATAGAGGCTCACACATAGACACCTCCTGAAGTGCGGGTGAAAAAACAAGTCATGCTAAAGTCGAATCAGTTCAACAGTATTAACCTCCTCACTGGTGGACGTTCGTCTGCTTTACTGGTGCACCGTCCATACGCAGCAGGTCCTGCTGGTCTGAGCTCTGACCCAGGGAAGCTGGAGCTGCTCTAAGTTGGAACATATAACCAGGGTTTAACTTCTGTCCTGCTGCTTTGGCTTTCACTGAAGGTTACGTCCAAATTAAACAAAATTGCACAGAAAAATACACAAATATGCATTCATAGTGCCTTCCAGTCTGGTGTCCACTTGCTGCCTTAATTATCTTTTGTTTCTTGGTAAGACGCATCATCTTGATTTTTGTGGAATATAGGGTCAAAGTTGATTCATGAGCTGGTCGTCTTGGGAAGACCCGTAAGTGAGCACTCAGACTTGAGAGAACTGTAAACACCTCACTGGGAAAGGTCCCCTATTGGTATACTACATAGCTTGACTTTTAATATGGATTGTTTTCCTAAGGGAAAAGAGGACATCAAGGCAGTATTAACTTTGATCAGAGTAACTTTTTTAATGGAAAAGACTGGTACAGCTACATAAGTCAAGTTTTGCAGTGTTTCCCTACATGTTTTCCAGAGCGTGGTGTGTAACCCTTGTCTTGGGACACTGTTGCACTGTTACACACTCCTGTAGTGGATAATCTTCTTGCAAAATGAGAAGGTACCCTTTCAATTTTTCTGGCTTTGGTCAATACTAACGAGTGTTGATAGTGTCTAGCACCTTGTGGTTACTACTGAAATTATACTAAGATTAATAAACAGTGATGTGGATTCATTGAAGAACTGAAGGACAAGTGTAACTTACCTGGATGCAAATAGGAACCGTTCAGCTTGAAGGAGACAGCTGTGTGTAATGAACCCCCATTCCTGTCCCGTCCCCCAGGCAGATGTGTGAGATGGGGGGAGAGAGCACGGCTGGGAGTTCATGTGACTGTTCTTATAGTCGTTTCTCCGTCTCTTTTCTGCCGTATGAAGCCATTCTACCCAAACTAGTATTTTTCCCACTATTTGCTAAATCATAAATCATATGAGATGCTGACGTTGCTTTTGTTTACTTGCGTTTTTTTTAATATTTGTTGTGTTTGCTGGAAGGGAAGAAGTTTTCCATCCTGTGAGCAGATGTGTGTGTAGTGTCACTTTCTGCCTCTAATACCTATTGCATGTACATACATGCACATATAGCTCCACTACTACCTGTGTGATATGCTTATCTAGGAAAAAAAGACTAAATGCTGGCTTTTTATGTTCTTCTGTTCCAAAATATTCAATAAATCATATCTGGTAAAACCGATTCTTAACTACATATTATATAGTTGAAGGTGATCCCAGGAAACGTAGAAATCCATGTCGTAGGTTTGCAGGCTGCTGACTACATTGGTAATTCTTTAGATCAGAGTAATAGGTAGTATCTCAGAAGAGCTTTGTTTTCTAGCACCACAACAGCATGTCTGAAAGGGAAATGAGACCTACAGCAGGATATAAATTGTGCCAAGTGTTGAACGTCAAATTGCATCCTTTTGTATTCCCTACAAAGGCAGGCAGGATGATGAGCAGGAGAGCAGTAATCACTGTTAGTTCTGCCTAGTGGCTGTGGGAAAGCTGGTAGAAAACCGCCACCAGGCCACAGGTTGTGGAGATGTCTTTCTGTACCTTGCAGCGGTGGTGATCTGTGCTGGGAAACAGGCACCCCTGCAGTTCTCTTTGACAACGAAGCATCCACATGGAACGGGTTATCTGGGAAGATTTTGCTGTTGGTAGAAGGAGTTACATCGCATCCTGCCTGCATGTATGTCCTGCATGAACCAGAAACCAAATCCCGTCCTCTTGTTCTACCTTTTCTCTATAGGTTGCAGCCAGGAATCAGCCAGTCCAAAGGGTGTAGTACAGGCTGTCCTTGACATCTGTGCAACCAGGGAGCAGGGAAAGGTAGCGCAGTAGGTAAAAATCCTCCATTAATTACGCAGACCTCATAATGCAGTAGTGTGTGATAGTTTAATGTAAAGCAAGGATGTGCATTGATGCACCAATAAGAATAGTATGAAAAAAAATTGTGATGAAAATTGCAAACTGGACTAGTGATCAGCACCAGTTCTTTCTTTGGAAAGAACAAAAGATTGAGGTAAATATGTAAGAACGTGTTTATTAACTGATTGTTTAAGTTATTTGTGGAAAAGGAGAGACATGAGATTAATCCTAGCAATATTAGCCTATGCAGGTCTCAGGTCATGAGCGCACTGCTGTGTTTAAAACGCCACGCTGTCCTTTGCTATGTCATTCAGTGTTTTATTAGAAAAAACAGTCCATGTTTCACTTTGCTGTATGAATTTGCAGCATCAGCTGAACATCAGACAAAGAGCGGGAGCCTGTTAGGAGGCTGCCTTTCACACAACGGGAAATTTAGAATTGTAGTTTGTATCACAAAAGTTGGTGCTGTTTTGTAAAACTTATTATTAAGTTGATAACCCGTTTCTAAAATCTGCACTAATAACATGTTAGCAAAGGTGGAAGAGTTACGAGGGTCTGTTTTATAGGTCCTTCCACTAGAATGGAAAACTGAGTAAGCAGTCATCCGCTCCTGTTTGACTTCCTTGTGGTGCTTCCAGTGTTCTTTGGAAAACAGAAAGAGCAGATACACCTGAATTATTAGATACTACGTTATCAAATAAATGGTTTAGGCACTTGGAGCTAGGGATGATGATTTTGCAAACAAAATTCAAGCACGTGGTAGATGCTGTTAATAAAACTGCATTTTTCAATGGGTTCTAGAGATTAGAATATCAGATTACTCAAGTTTTTCTCTCTCTTACAGGAAGTTTCTGTGGTATACAGCTGGCAAATGTTCACATACTGTCTTTTCCTGTGTTTGTGGGCAATAATGGATTGAAGAGCATCTTATGGTTTTTTGTTTTGCCAAAATCCATACTGGTTAGACATATGCCTATAAATTCGCATTTTTCTAACTATCATTAGAACGCCTGCTGGTGATTAATAGGCTAAAACTTCTCTGACTGGGTTTTGAAGGGTTCTTATCTAGAAATCCTTATGGAAGGATAAATAATAAATTGCTTTATAGCATTTATATTTATGCCAAATATTTAATGTGCTCATCTGTTTTCTGACTGAAATGAGATAGTAATTGTAAGAGTACAAGGAAGACTAGAGAGGCAAAATGTAATCCTGCTAAAGGGAAGTGGGAGCTGGTCACTGCTGGGCCATCAGCCCTGTCTATGTGGAGTCAGTGAACTAGTCCCAGTGCTCTTGTCATCTCAGATTTCCAGCAGTAGTTGAGCATCACATCCTTATCTCCAAAGGCGGCAATTCAGAATATCTGTAGATCAAAGTAGTTATTTTTATCACTAGTGCAGAATTTATTATTAAACTTATGTCTTACCTGAATTATCATATGTATTTTTACCTCTCGGTTTGTTTTCAGTTTGGTCGTATCGGTGTTATAGAAGCCTTATTTTATTCTTCTATCTTCTTAATATTCATCTGGGTAAGCCTGGGGTTTGTACATCCCTGCTGTAGTGCTGTAAGGATATGCCGCTTTCAGGATCTTAGCCCAAGCTAGCGTACCTTATTCTAGGTCCAGAACCAATGTGAAATGACTTTTTTACACCAGCATTTTGAGGGGTTTTTATGATTGAAAATAATTGTTCTTTGGCATGAAAATACAAACTGACTGTCAAACAACAGCCAAGTACAGTTTAGTGGGAGAAGAAGCTGAAGCAAGCAAATTGATGACAGAAAGGATATTGAAACTGGACCGGCAACCCTGGATTCCCTTGTGGCAATTATTCAAATTGTTCTCAGAATACACCTTAGTTGTAGAATATGTTCTGAAACTTATCTTTTAAAGCTCAGATGTGCCATAATGTAAAGGTGTGATCTGATGCCCAAGAAGTGTTTTGGGGAGCTAAGTCTTTGCTAGCAGGTCCGGATTCTGAAATGTTCACTAAATTTGAGATTGTTTGCCAAGCTAATAACATGCTGGTTGTCTGGTCAGATCCTTTATCATTTGAAAATTGTGATCCAGTTAACATTACGTTATGACTGCACAGGGGTAAAAGAAACTGTCATTTTTTCTATATTAATCTAAATACAGTGCTTCTTTAGCTATATTTATACGATATTGAATTTTACCTTTTAATCTCTGATGAATGCTGTTGAATCACAATTATTTTGGATCACCACTCCAAAACCTCTATTGTACTTATGGTTCTATTTATTTAAAGACTTTATCCTAAATGAGCAGAGCTCGTTAGGTCTTAAAAGACCCACATGCGCACGCACACACTCTCGCATCCCTCCGCAGGCACAGAGCTGGGAACTAACAGTTGACACAGTAGGGCTGGAATTGGAAATGTATGGATTTTAAAGACAGTATAAAAGGTTACCATTTTCAGAATTATATATGGAGATAGATATGGTTTATTTTTGTTTGTATATTACCTGGGTTTAGTGATATTGGGCTTATTTATGCTGAACTGGTCACACTAGAAGCTTTTTGCCCTGTCTGTTGCTCACCAAGACTTCAGCTCCCTGTTATAACAAGAAAAACTTCCTTCTCTTTTACAGCAGGTATTTTTTGTCATCAATCCCGTTTGATTCAGTCCTACACAAGTTTGATCAAGCCACACATCCTCAGTAAGATCAATTTTAACCATGAAGTATAGATTGAAATATCTGTGTGTGTCAATTTGACAAAGAGAACAGAGGAGATGTCTTTACTAGAACTGTATTAGAGGTGACAGGTTCCTCCCCCCACCTCCAGCTATTGACGGAGCGTATGGGGGATCGCGCGTTGCTTCAGCTACAGGCTGGCTCTGCTGCAGCCTTACGGTCTGTGAGAGCGTCATCTTCTCCCATGGACCAGCTGGGTACGTGCACTTTGAGTTTGTGTTTCTTATTTGGAAAATATGCCTTTTAAGAGTTGAACTAACAAACTGGAGAACATAGATGATTGGTAGGAAGAAACACATCCCATGTGCAAGTGAAAAGCCTGTCCTCTTTGAATCCCCCTTCGTGCTGCAGAAACCTCTAAATACACTGGGGGGCCAGTGCTCCCCTCAGTTCCAGCAGGACAGGGAACTGCTGCAGAGAGTCCAGCGCAGCCACCAAGATGCTGGAGGGAGTGGAGCATCTCCCGTGTGAGGAAAGGCTGAGGGAGCTGGGGCTCTGGAGCTGGACAAGAGGAGACTGAGGGGGGACTCATTGCTGGGGATCAATATGGAAAGGGGAGTGTCAGGAGGATGGAGCCAGGCTCTTCTCGGTGACAACCAGTGACAGGACAAGGGGCAATGGGTGCAAACTGGAACACAGGAGGTTCCACTTAAATTTGAGAAGAAACTTCTTCATGGTGAGGGTGGCAGAGCCTGGCCCAGGCTGCCCAGGGGGGTTGTGGAGTCTCCTTCTGTGCAGACATTCCAACCCCCTGGACACCTTCCTGTGTAACCTCATCTGGGTGTTCCTGCTCCATGGGGGGATTGCACGGGATGAGCTTTCCAGGTCCCTTCCAACCCCTGACATGCTGGGATTCTGTGATTCTGGTCTGGGAACAGCCCCCATGGTGTATGGACTCCTTCCATGCAAAGATCTCTGTGTGGTACGGGCAGAGCTCTCACAGGTCAGAGCTTTTGCCTCTCAGCCTTTCTCAAGCTGTCACTGTCATGGTCTTTGTCACAACAAGTGCAGCACCATCTCTCCCCGCTGAGACATGACAGGAGGGGAAAGATATTTTTTCCTTAGTTGCAATTTAGGGACATGAGGGGAAGCAAAAGACCTCAGAATTCCAAATTTGGAGCCCAGCACCATATAGCTAAAAAGAAAAAAAAAAAAAAAAAAAAGAAAAAAAATCTGTCTAACAGATACGTAAATGGGGATACATTTTATATAGCTTTTCAGCGGTGATGTACTTTAGGTAGCAGACAAAAGGGGAAAAAATGGAGAAAATAAGGTGAGAAATTCCTCAATGAGAAAGCATGAGGAAAAGCCTGGCTTGAAGATTCCTGACACTTCTGTTTAGTTACCTGTTAGTCCAATGTTCTCTAGGACCAAGGGTTGTGGCTGTGATTCTTTTCTTTTCTTTGGTATGTAAATTTCGGACTCTCTTTCACCTGTGCAGGAACCCATCCCTCAAAACTACAGTCTACTGTAAGATTATTCTAACTTAAAGGAAAATTAGTTTAATTACAGTATATTGGCTTACTAGGCCAGTTTTGTCTATAAATCCATTTTCAGCAATACAATATCCAGTCAACTTTATTAAGGCTTTATTCTCTAAATTAAGTTCTTTCTCTGTTACAGGCTTCACAATAACAGTACATGACCTGCACTGACAAGAGCTTACTACAATGTAGGCTCAATGTATCTTAAAGCTCAGACGCAAAAGGTAAAAAAAATACTCACATAAGCATATTTCATCGTGCAAATGAACAAAACTCATTTGACACTTTTGATGAGTTTTCCTATGGTTCATTTGTATCTAAATCCTGGAAGTGTGAATATGCATTTCAGCCTTTCCATGTATGGATAGGGGCAAAAGTAACAATACACCTTTCTTATATAAAGTTCTAACAGGCTGATCTGTCGAATGTAGCGCAATTGAGATGATCATATCAGAACAGGAGATATGACTTACGGTTTTCAATCTGTTTTTAATTTGAATATTTTTAGCGCAACGACATGAATCACGTGCCCTTTCATTCTTCACCATAAAAGCCGTGAGAGACTCTGTGGCTGGGAAAGGAGGCGGCTGGTAGCGCAATTAGCAAATGACTCTTAGCAATTGGACAATTTCTCCTGATGGGGAAAAACGATCTGCAATATTTTCAGCCAGGAAATAAGTAGAATGCAGTTTCTGGTATCAAGTTATACAGCAGAGGCAAGTGAAACAGCATTGTGAAAGTTTCTTAAATGGTAGCCATGCTGAATATACTGACAGAACTAAGTAAACACGAAGTCATCCTAATTACTGGTGAGCAAAGGGATATTTTCCACTGAATTTCCTCCTTTTTTTTTTTTCCAGTGCAGGATGGCATTGTTGTACTGCAGAGAGCCCTGGGCAGCTTAGACATCAGGCAAAAAATCAATAGCCCACTTGTTGAAGATAAGTGAATTAGCTTGTGTTGAATGTAACTGAGTACCTGAACACTTCAGCGAGCAGCCTTTGTTTGGTGCGAGCGGGGAGCTGCAAGCTTTCTGTTCCGAGGGCTGTGCTGGTTCAGGTTAATCAAGCCGAGTAAGAGGGAGTTGACCACTTACATAGGGAAATAATCTGTGCGTTTTCTTTCTTCCTGTCTTGTTCCTATCCACTCACCATAGCTCAGCATGCTGAGCAGATTTCCACATATTTCAAAGCTATCGCTGAATCTCGCAGAAGAATTTTAGTGAACGGTGACAAAGGACACCAAAATAAGTAATATTATACAGCAGTTTGCCATGGGCCAAATTCTAAACTTCTTTCCCACTATATGTGGACCTGGAATCTGTTTCATTTCACAGGCGTTACGTCTCTGGGAAGCTCAACTCACATGTCTATGTACTAAAAGAAGAAATGCTTCTGTCCAGTGTGGACAGCACTTGATATACAGACCACGTCTAACTCTGTATTCAGAGCCGGCTCTTTCCGAATGGCTCCCGCTGGCCACGGCCTGGGGGCAGCCCCTGCTCCCGGCTGGCTGCTCGGAGCCCACGTCTCTTCCCACTGAAAACACTTTGCCACTGACTTCTGTGTTAATCATACCTGGCTCTAGGATGATGTTGTCCTAGTCCAGCTGTTTCTGAGTCTCTGGCCTGCTTCCCGAAGTGGAAGAGAAATGCAAAAGTGTTCTTCTCCCAACTGCCTGACCGTGGAGTGAGTTGCCAGCTCAGCCTTAAAACAGAGTCGTGGGAGCACTCCTGGAGTGTCCCCTGGACATTGACAGCCCTGGTTGACAATTCATATAATTTCTTTGTGAATAATCAATTAGAGAGACTGAAGCCAGTCACAGGGGATGTGTTCTTGCTGGGACATCAGTCCTCCTGTGAACCGTAGCCCCAGTGCTGAGGAGGAGGCCACGGTGTTCATTCCCATCCCATAGTCTCTGAGCAAGTCAAAATCATCCTGCTCAGCTTCGGAGACTTAATAGTAGAGTTCTCACCTGGGCACTTTAAACATGAGGTTAGAGTAGTCTAGATTTCAAACCAGTTGACTTTTAATAATTTTTTGTGTTATACGTGTGGCGTCAATCTCAAGAGCTTTTAAGACATCCCCTGTGGCTTTTAGCTGCAGGGGTGGCAGGGCAGACTTACCAGTTCTGGTAGATGGTTATTTTTTAAAGCAGCAACATACTGCTTTACTGCTTGGGGCAGTGATCTACCTCATCCAAGCATCCTGAAATGCAGGAACTCTTTCCACCTACACACAACAACCACGTGAGCAGAGAGTCCAATGCACAAATGACGGTGAACCTACTCTTTTCAGCCTGACCGTGTTGGCAGGTCTGGTGATGCATCGCCTTGGCCCATTTCCCTTAGTCATGCCATCAGAGCTGGGAAGCAAAACTTAAATGTTGTCCATGCTGGCTTGTTTTCAGCTAAATAAATCCCATCTGCAGTTCCTCCTACATGGTACAGAGGAGGAACCCTTGAACGGTTTCTGAAGAGTAGAGCTGTTTTCTGCTGGTTTAGCATTCCTTAGCCATGGGAGTTTTGACAGCCTGAGACTTTAGCCAGGGCCCTTTGTTTTTGGAAGAGCTGGTACCAGAAACATGAAGCTCCCTTTGGCGGTGCTATCTAGGAAGGGTTTCAGATGTGACCTGCCCTCCGGGCACATCCCACGCAGCAGCACGGGCCAGGGCAGGGGCTGAGCCTCTTCTTCTCCCTCCTCTCCTGGACTCTTGCAGCAAGCCCGCAACTCAGACTGCGCACCTGTAGGTACCTGTTCCTGCACTCCCGACAGCTGTAGAGACTAAGCAGGATTTCTCCTGTAATTACTTCTCCCAGCTGCTGGGGACACTGTGGCATCAGGTATGACAGTATCCAGGATGCCTTGCTGCCTTCCCACCCTGCTTGTCTGACAGTTTTCCTGTGCTGGTGCAGGTAACACCTGTGTTTGGTGAAGGAAGCGCCTGGCACAGTGAAAACAGTGATGGGGGGACCACAGGAGGGTGGGATGAGGAGAACTCACCCAGTGTTACGGAAGTTAAGGGATTGTGGAGGATCATCAGCTGAGGCTTCTCCCATCTGTCCCAGAAAAACTGGGTTCCCGCATCATTCCACAAACCGTTCTTCCTTACCCCAGGAATGGTGAACCTCCCTCTTCAGCTGCAAGCGATTTGTGTTTTATTCTTCAAATTCTTTCTCCAGCACCCTCTAGCTCCAGGGTGTATCCTTTCACTGTGCTTTCTCTTCCATCCTTTTCCTTCCTCATTTACACATCTGCGGTTGTAAGAACAAAACTCATCCTGCACTCCTCTTTCCCACAAATGTGTACCCGTGCTTGCTGGAAAAGGCTGTGCAGGGAACCTGGGGCAAGGATTCAACACAGCAGCACTGCTCCATGCTCTTCTGAAACGTCTCTTCCAGCCCTGCAGTCGGTGGTGTTGATGAGGAGCCCGTGTGGGGAAGCCAGAACCAGATGTTTGCACTGAACACCTTCACCCGGGAATTAAAGCAGAGTCCCATGCTCGGTCTGCTCCCTGAAGAAGCTGTGCATCCCTTCTTCCAAGGCCCTTAGATTCAGAAGAGATAATTTGACTCTAAATTTACATATTAATAATTTACATAGTTATTGCAAAGCCTGCTATTTAAAATCTTGATAGTGACAGCGGCATACTGTGTTTCTGTTGACTCTGATCTATGGAGTGTCTCTTTACATAAATGAAATTATAAGCCTGGAGAAGCTTTTCTTCCTTTTTTTTTTTTTTTTTCTCCTTTTCCTTCGTTTTGACTGCTTAAGGTAGGTGACTCTTCCAAAGAGCAGAAATAGTTAAATTAGGTAAGTTCATTAGACCTCCTCATCTCACCTCCCATGCAGAGGTCAAGCACAGAGCCATGATCCTGTTACATCTTCCTGCCAATTGGTTTTCACCCTCGGTTTCAAAGGGAGCACTTATGACTGACACTCCTGGACCTCTCTGCTATGCAGCTGCTTATTTAGAGCTTTTTGGATCCAGAACAGCTAAAATAAGTGCAATTTCATGGGGCTAAGGCATCAGGGATTCATGAGCAGAAACATACTTGACTTTTTTCTCTTTTTATTCTTTCTCTCCTTT